>NC_135563.1:15689650-15742150 GCF_964340395.1 Glandiceps talaboti | reverse complement strand
CGGAAAGAGTTTTAAATATTCATAAATATTTAAATTAGAAAAGTCAAGTATCACGTATCAGCAGCCATTTTTTTGACGACAGGCCAACATATATATCCCAGTATTCAGTTGGACAATAGGCATCTCCGGATTTTACGTACCCATAACTACCGATAAATAGTTTTTAGGTTATTATACTTATTTATAGGAAGCCTAAAAAATCCAGATATAATATTCCTCCTAGATCCTACCCATGTTTAATGGGTGATGTGTGTAGTGGAAATGAAGGTGTACTGGTGGCGAGTTTATTTTTTGTCTATTTTCATTTTGTCAACTTGTTACTCAAAATATATCTGGTCATTGTAACTGATCCCCTGGTGACATTAAACAACGAAAAGAAAGACAGACATCACGTGACCCAAGTTTATGTAGTTTTAGGTGTATGGTAGAAAATAGAGGAAGCCATTTTGTTTTGTTTGAAAATTGGCATTTTACCAACTTTCTCCTAAAAATACAGTATCAATGTCATCACTATAACCATGTCTATGCTATATTTATAGCAGTTATTCAATTATACAAGAACTATTTATGACTAGGAGAGTTTTACAGAGTGACGAAAAACTCTATCAGTTTGAATTACTTTGATACAAAGAAGTTAATTATAATAGTCTAGATATGTTTAATTAGTTTCATCGTTTATCAATTCCTGACTTATGCGATTCGTTGGAAGCATCTTGTTTGTCGATTTTTCCAAAGCAATAAACCCCGTGCAAAAAAAATGATCAAAAACAAACAAGTAAACAATACCAATGATAAATAAATGCATGCACACACGAATAAATACATACATACATACATACATACATACATACATACATACATACATACATACATACATACATACATACATACATACATACATACATACATAATACATAATGCATACATACATTCATACATACATACATACATACATACATACATACATACATACATACATACATACATACATACATACATACATACATACATACATACATACATACATATGCACACACACATTAATAAATAAATACACACACATTCACTCACATGCGCGCACACACACACTTGTAGTAATAATTTGCCTTTCCTATGGAATATTTGTAGAATCAAACGAGTCAACAGTCACGTCTGGTTGTAAACTTTCAATAAGGTCTCGAATCGCATTCACAAATATAACTTAATAGGAAACCTTAGATTGAAATCGTTAATGTTGAAAATACGAGCCTGGTTTTCACCAAATATCAAGGCCAGTCACAAGCTACACATACATGTACCAAATTATGACAGGAATTCGCGTACATCCGGAGATTACTTATTTTTCCTTTTCATTCCTTGGTTGCCCTTAGAAACAGCGGTTTCAACTCTTTTCCGAACAATATATGTCGTTGAGATGTGAATAACTTGGCAACGTCTAATGTTCAACTTAAGAATGGTCACCATTGATTAAATAATTACATGTTTTTGTAACATCAATTAATAGCCAGTATCAAGAAATGATGATGTTCTCCGCAGGATATGGCAACGCAGTGGAGAAAAAATATAAAGTAAAACAGTTTTAGATAACTTACAAAGAAATTAATTCACTCCAATTTTCACCTTTTTAGCAGGATATATATACATACATACACACACACACATATATATATAAATTATATATATATATATATATATATATATATATATATATATATATATATATATATATATATATATATATATATAGGTATAGAGCACTGTCTTAGCAGATTGATACTCACCGAGTTATATATATATATATATATATATATATATATATATATATATATGAAAACGTAAAAAAAGAGGAAAAAGTTAACGTGCGCTTGGAATGTGGATTCTTTGGTGTTTGTCTAACAAAATTTTGTAAAAGTCGAAAAGAATTCGAAATGCGGCAGTATCGAAAAGCGAATGTACGGAATCATAAAATTCGGACTCATAAAATTATCGAGTTCACCAGTGAGATGTCTCTTTCTGCATCAGGTCACTAGCTAATGTCGAACAAAATAAACCATCACATATCTATTTTATCATCTGTCCTCATTTCAACGGGCTTTCCCCGTTACTTGAGTAACAAACAAAAAATTATGAATAGAACCAAATATACGTGAAATTGGTAAAATCGTCTGTCGGAAAGGGAGTGAATAAGTGTGTTTATTAACATCAAAGGAAGGCCTCTAAGCATCACGTAGGCCGTGTGTATCAATACTTGAAACGCTGACACAAATTCCAGACATGCATGGAACCCTCGCGGCCTACTCAACACAGTTCCTCATACCTTGTGCAACGGAAATTTCTCTCCAGAGAGGCTCTTTGGTTTCCTTGGTAACGTACTGGTGACGTCAGCAGCCTGTCGAGTTGTAAAGGGTGGGCTATTGAAGATGTATTGTTGAGTAAATTGCATAAAATGAACTAATGGCAGGTTATAAATTGGTTGTTGATTACTAGTCATTCGTCACTCAATAGAAAGCCAATAGAGGCTTCCCCCCTGACTTGTTGCATGTAAATCGGCAGGTAGGCTTCGACCTCGATTACAAAGCTTGGTCTCGTATCATTGTAAGTGATTAACTTGAGACGTTGAGAGTAATATCAACATTAGAGATGGATGTAATATTTTCATGTTAACAACGCCACTCTACATCCATACTAAAGTAAACATATTCCTAATGTTTTATTTTGATATTTTCAACTTGTAATGTCGGGAGGTAAGCTTACGAGTCTTTGTTTTCAGTGTGTCATTTTCACAGTCATTGCAATCAAGTGGAAGTTTACCTTTTGAAAGATTACTAGTATTTGAAGTCTTGGGTTTAGTGTAAGCATGAATAATCCGATATTTGGGGGAAAAAGAAGACGGGGTTGTTGCGCTTAAAGTGTAGTTCAAGTCCTTCAATTCAGAAGAATGAGTTAAGTTTTAGAATACGAGAATCGCACAGGTGGTTGCTAAGAAACCATACAGCGCCACCAACGTTACAGAGGAAAACATCGCCGATCCAGATGTGACGAGTACGATTAACTGAAGAGACAGCAGATATCTTATGGTAACTTTATTTTGACGCTTTAACAAGGTGAAAGCTTATCCCTTCAGTCTTAAGATTTTAACACAGCGGTTGAAGGAAAGACACGAAGAGGTACATCTAAAGTTATGCGTCTTCAAGCCGAGATTAACGATACAAACCTGAAGGATGATGAGCGAAGAAACGAACGTGGTAGGAGTCAGCACATTTCTACACGTACACCACGTATGGTCGAACGTGTACGTGTGCGTCGACACGCAAGGATTGGCGACAGCAGGGAAAACAGGCGAAATCTACAAAACAACGATGATTTTGGGGTCGGACATGACCATGATGAATTCAGACTCGGCGATAACGATGATACGTGTGGAGAAAATATAGCATGGGGACCCTTTCAGAACCGACAACATCTATTAGACTTACACCTGCGATAAAGGATAGTATGTGCGACCAAATTGATCTAATCAGCTTTCACCATTGACGACTGACAAGAAAATGTAATGTGAAAGACTTGTACTGCACTCTTGCTTCGGATTACGTTAAAATATTCCGTGTCACCTCTAACATGACATTTTTTGTTTATACTGCACAGACTGATGGTATTGACAGAACACTGGAAATATAGACATGCTTACTGCGTATATATGTTTATGTATACAGGGAAGTGTATAATGATGTACCTTATTCCATACACCTCCCCTGATTGTCATAGACTTACACATCATTGTTATCACTATTTGATGACAGATTGTCATAGGCAGGGACGTATATAAGGGCCGGTAGCCGGCAAAAACAACCGACTACGTACTCCACAGTTTTTTGCCGGATACTTTTTTTCTTTTAAAGGATTTGAGTTTAAAAGTTCTTTGTTTCAACCGCTATATATACCCATTGTTGGGTAAATTCATGGGTCTCCCTCGTAGGTATTACCGCCTACTTTCCTATTTTACCGGCTAACTTTCAAATTAGCTACATCCACGATGAGTATTCACTACATCGATCTATGATCTACAACATATCTCATTCACTACACTGTTACGACTTTTCAATATGTCATACACACCTTAATACCACTGTATCTGTAAATACGATCGAACAGTAGTTTATCGAAAGTAATGCTGAAGATATATTAAAAATGGTTCTTGTATGTTATACGTAAGCATGTTGTCGGTTGTGTCACTTCTCAATGAATCCTGTCTGGTATTAATGAAGCCTCCTCTAGAAAAAAAAAACCTACAAGGGCGGCTGATCTTTCAGACGAGTATAGGTAGGAAGGTATACGGGTAATATCCATCATGAAAGGCAATACTTAAAAGACAAAAGAAAAACATCGCAGCACCTTTTATTTCTTTACTATTTCATTCAAATGAATATTGACAAAATATTTCAACTGGTTAGTATTTGGCCCTATGTATTTCGAGTAAGGTTAGCAAGGTAGACTCGTGTAGATGTAGATTCTGGAGTGTCCCCGTCAAGGGTTTGTGATCACAACAATCTGGAATAGTTTTTTCTAGACTATCTAAGCCACACCTCATAATTATATCTGTTATAAAAGAAACTTATGTCTACTAAATTACGTCATTAATTAAGAGCGGAAATACAAAAAATTTAGATTTTCGACAGCACTGTCGGATATTCAGATCCTGGTTATCCCAATGTACAAAGTATTACATCTTCCGACCGCAAGGAGGCGGGCTTCGATATAAATTCTCTCCTCACTGTCGAAACCTTAACCGACGAAACCTTCATTGACTCGTCATGTCAGGGTATTACGGTATGCTTGGAACCCCGGGCTTGGAACGACCCGGCATATTAAATTATACAATTTCATTTCATTTGTAACACTTAAAATAGGTCATTGACTAGTCTGTAAGCATGGGTGATACTTCCGGGTACGCCGTGACGGGGCGCCCTCACACCATATTGAACATACATACGTACCAACTGGTATACATCCATGTTCACATAGACGTCAACCCCCTCCCAAAGGAGAGGCCGTTGAGGGCGGAACGACGCGAGGTATCTTAGTCTAGTCATTGACAAGTTGTTTGCCGTGGCATTTGGATGGGAATAAACGCTGTAATACTTAAAATGTTGCTAAGTGTTTTTTAATTTGAGGAAGCCCTCAGCGGTGAGAACAGGGCAAGAATCCAGTCTAAAAGATTACTTTTGTCGACGTCGTGCCAGACTGTAATCAGGTTATAGAGGGCGCAGCAGATATTTCTATAATGACAGTAACTCGTGAAACTAGTCAGGATCAAACCATAGACGTTGTCTGTGAAGAAAGATTTCTCCAACGTCTATGGTCAAAATGTAGCCACACATTTCTATAACATTACTATTGGAGTGTATACTTCAATTTTTGTCATGCAAGATGATTACACTTCAGCAGTGTTGATTGAATTTTAGTCAAGCCCAATGATAAAATTTTAGTAAAACATCTGCCAAGCCAGACAATGAAATGGTTCTGCTCAACTGGTTTCCATTGTATTTGGCTAAAGATGACAAATTGAGTTTTCTGAGCATTTTTTGCATTTTTTTCTGATGTTAATACTCTTGATATATGATTTGATTCAATGTTTGCTTTTATGTATTCTTTTTTTTGACTTGTATCTTTTCTTGTGCTTTGTTATTATTCTATTTGGATTGTATGCTTGTGTATCTTGAATGACAGGGGTCTTTGGAAGAACAGTGCTGGGCACTGAAATGTCTTTCTGTGTATAAGAAGTAAATATATTTGCATCTACGACATAAATGAGACTACATGCAGAGACACACACACAAGATAAATTTTAATATTAGCAAAGCTTTATTGCCACATTCGTGTGTATAAAACAGATTTACAAATCAAAAGCAATGCATA
Source organism: Glandiceps talaboti (assembly GCF_964340395.1). Lineage (NCBI taxonomy): Eukaryota > Metazoa > Hemichordata > Enteropneusta > Spengelidae > Glandiceps > Glandiceps talaboti. The sequence goes on along the minus strand of NC_135563.1, from coordinate 15,736,234 downwards.
ACACAAAGTTTTCTATGTGAAATCAGCAGAGTTTACAGTTTATTGTTCTTTGTCTCGAATAATTACTTGGATGGAATCACTAAAGTTTCTGGAGTTTTGTTTGAATTGTTTCAAACATACCAATATAATACAAATTTTGTTTAAAATGATGCATTATGTAATAGGGAACATGTGGTTGGAGATGTACACTGCATTCAAATTATTGGTTAGCAGAGGTTAAGGGTTAAAGTTCAAATGTCACAAATCTATAGTCATATTCAACTAGGTCTGTGCCTTGATTTCTTTTGGTTTGAGATTGAACCCTCCTCCTGTAAATCTGGGACCGTCATGTCGTTGTGGTTGGATGACTGGTGCTCCGGCCTGTGCTAAGGCTCTCTCACGCTCCCTGCAAGATAAAACATGATACCAATGTTAGAAAAAAGACATTAATATTTTAGAACTCCGCTAATCAGGTAGATATTATTTCATTCATCGTGAAATCTGATTCTAGTACTTCATGAAAATTAAGAATATGAGAGTTCAACTTTATTCCCAATTTTTTCTCTTACAATCATGCAACTATTGCATAGATAAAACATGACAGAATCTAAAAACCTTCACCCAAGTGATATTTCTGCATACTTCATACTTTGAAGAACATTTTCAATTCATAAGAATCATATATTTTCACAACCAAGTAAATTCCAGTTTATACAATATTAAGAACTACTGCTGAAAAAAATAAACTTAAAATATATCTTAAAGTTAAAATATAATTTTTTCTTTAATTCAAATATGACCTGAACAAAATTCCTGATAAAATTGACATTTTATGGTAAACAAGATTATAATAGAAATATCATTTTTTTTAAAAATCTAAGCGGGTATTATAGGATATAGACTTACCTCTGTTGTTGTTCTTTTCTCTTTTGTAAGAAATATTTCTTCTTTGCTTCTTGCAGTTCTCTAGCCAATCTCTCAATTTCATACTTGTATTCATTGGCTTGCGATTCGTACATATTCAATTCGGAAGACATAGCCTGTAAAGTGAAGGGTTGGAAAATTAGTCATTTCATCGCAATAACATATTACAATCTTAATTTTCTCAATACCAGAGATACATTACTGGAACCAGTTTCACTGAAGTAATGATCGACAAATATAAATTATTTGGTAAATGATTTCAGCAATTTTCATTAACTCAACAATGCAGGGAAATAAGTGCATTTTTCCAAAGCTAAGAAAAATTTGATGCCACAACAACACACAAGTTCAGTGTTTGTACAAACATCATCATACCAAAGTAATCCTGTTTTGCTCAACTTTATAGTATTTTGTGTACAAACAAACACCCCCTGGTAGAGAGAGAATTAAGCTACTTGATTTATACAAAGGAAAATGGAATGACCATATGTCTTCACATACCTTCATTTGTTTTGTTTTTTCTTTCAGGGTTTGTTGATAGATTTGTAATTGTTCAGCCACTTCTGGTCCAGGTTGTCTTGCCAAGATGTGTTTTAGTTCCACGTACAACTTCTCCTTCTCCTGGATCAACAACTCCTTCTCTACAACCTCCTCAGTTTTCTGGATCAGTCGTCGTTGTAAGGTCTGTATCTTTTGAATCATTTCATACGTGCTTGGATCACTGCCTTCTAATTTACGCCAACGATGTATGTTCATTGGGTTCTCCAGTTCCTCTTCTAATGCCTTGCAGCGAGTTCTTTCACGGAGAAGCTCACGCTGAAGATGGTACACTTCTCGTCTATAACAACAAAATTTAATCAATCAAAGTTTAGTTAGTTTTTTTGAAACTACATCAATAGTTAACACGCAAAGGTTACTTTTCTATTTAAGTTAACTTAAAAAGTAGAAATGTGTTATAACTTTGGAGGGCATAAAATTTGATATGTTTGATATTCCAGTGACGATATGAACAGAAATGTTACCATTACATGTAATGAAGAATTTTGAAAGTGAATGAAAACTTGAAAAAAAATAATGACTGTACCTCAAGTCATCAACATTGGCAACACTCTTGTTCAAAATATTCTTCTCTCTACGTAATTTCTTGATTTCAAGCTTGAGGAGACGAATATCTTCCAATCGTTGGCGGTATTGGATCTCACCCTTGTTGAGAGTAGACTGCTGAATTTTAATCTTCTCATAAAGCAGGGCCAATTCATCATTCCTACGTACCAGCTGAGTACCTAGGATATCTCTCTCACTTATAACCTGGTCTAGCTCCTTCTTCTGTCGTAATCTCTCAGCATCAGCTTCAGAAATGATCTTGAGTAATTTACGTTCTTCGGCTTCCTGGGCTTCAATGTATGCCTTGCTCTCTGCAGCTTGTTGCTTCATACGTTGTAATTCCATCTTGAGGGCTTCCTTTTCTTTCTCTACACGTTGATGATCCAAATGTTCTTTCACAAGAGCTGCCTCCTTGGCAGTGATTTCTTCCTTCAGTTGATCAATCTGGTGGTTCATGATTTTCAACTTTCTCTTCATTTCTGTAATTTCATCCTAAAAAAATTATAAATTAAAACAAAGTTAAAGATATTTCCTTTAGCGAAAATACTATACAGCATTTCATAATCACGCACATGACTACACAGATGTTTAGTAAATTTTCACATTGGCATATACTGTATGTAGTAATCTGTCTACTGAGTTCAGTTCACTTCTACAAACTTTATCATTCAGTACTGGTAACTGACTCAAAAACACCATAATTGTTCACAGTAAACATTTAGTATGACTTTGACACAAGATTATATTTCTTGGTAAATTGAGATAAATTTCCATACCTGAGATTCAATCAAGTTCTTGCTGTACAAGTTACGATCACTACGGACAGCTTCATACAAGTTCTGTTGTTGTTTCAACTTGGTCTCAGCTTCAGCGATCTTCTTCTTGTAATCAAAGATCTGCATCTCACGAACTTTGACATCTTCCATATGTTGCAGCACCTGAATACAACAAAGTAAAGCAGTTTATTAAATAGGCATTAATATGACCCCAAAATACTACGGAAAATATACATCCAAATTGTTGAGTTAGTTCACTTTTGAAAACGGTTTTAACACTGATATTCTCTAAGTCATACAATTCTTGAAAGTTCAGACCTTTTCATTTGTTATGATTTCTCATTCTAGACTACACTGTCTCTCTGTCTGTCAGTCTATGTATCTGTCTGTCTAGCTGCTTGTTTGCCTGTCTGCCTGTCTGTCTACATGTCTGTCTACATGTCTGATAGTGTCTGTCTGTCTGTCTGTCTGTCTGTCTGTCTGTCTGTCTGTCTGTCCCTCTGGCTGCCTATCTGTTCATCTCTGTATATTTGACATCACCAATACTCACCTTCTGAGTCAGTTCACTAGCTTCATTGATGTATCTATCTCGTTCTTTTTCCAGTTGGTAGATGATCTTACGTTGTTTTTGTGCTTCCTCTTTGTAGTTCTGGATTTCTTGTTCCAAGTTCTTCTTAGACTGTTCATGAAGCTTCACCAAACTTAACTGTTTCTGAGTAGCACTAGCTGCCTTCAACATGTTTTTATTCAAGATGTCACGTTCACGGACTAAGTCATCAATGGCTTTCCTGTCCATCTCAGCTTGTTTTTTACTGGCCTCAATTTCTGTTGTACAGAAACAAAATTTCAATTACTTTCTATTTGTGTTTGAGCCAAAAGTAGTGATAGGGTTTGAGGATTGGAGGTGAAAGACATTCTAAGTTAACACTACATAAGAATAGAAGTTTGCAAACTTTTTTCTACTTTCCATTCATTTATTTTGACACAAAAAAGAAACTGATTTGTCTTGCAATCCATTGCACATTAAAATTACAATTTAAAGAAAAAACTGCAGATTTATTTGGTGGCTCCGTGAAGCCTTACTTTTAAATTTGCAATCTTGTATACCTTCATGACTTCAGAAATATTCTCTATCATAGTATTTGTAGCCTGTCTCCTCACTGGCTCTGTAACTACACTACAGAGATATTAGAATGAGTGTAGTGTCACAGAGTCAGTGCATAGAGAAGGCTGTAGTATTTTAGTCAAAAGAAATTTATTATCCACAACTGACTTTAACCTACAAATAAAAATGATCACTTAATATATGAAACCTGAGCCTATATAATTTGGACCAAACCTTACTTTTAAAGGTCAAAGGTCAAAGGTCAGACACTCACCTCGTTCCAGACCAACAATCTGACTCTTCAGAGTTTCCTTCTGTTGTTCAATCTCAGCTTTGTTGTCTTCCACTGAGCGCAGTTTACGCTGAATGGTTTCTCGCATTTTGCTGAGACGTACAGTATCTTGTTTCAATGCATTGATTTCATCTTCTTTGTTCTAGTAGGTATAAAAAGAAACATATCAGTTGGTGGAAACAAACTTCCATCAAAATATCACTGAATCTAGTGCATCCTGTATTTTGTTCAAATCAATTGTCTCTGCACAGAGGGAAAGTGTATCATCAACAAGAAAGCTAAAATTCAAATTTCAGAACGACATTCACTTTCATTCATTATTAAATACAGTCGAGATCTTTTTCTGAAATATTTTTCATCGAACCATTTCAAATGTTGACTGAAATATTCATGATTCGTATAATGCTTATAATGCCAACCTCGTTTTGTCGACAGCAGAACTATTATGTAAAGAGATATTGCAGTTTTGATAAGCAAGGCATCAAATACTCACCCTAAGTTCAGCCACTCTATGTTGGTTTTCCTGGGCCAATGTATCAGCATTGATGAGTTGCTGCTCATAGTCTGACTGTAGTTTGGTAAACCTTGCATTTAGGATGTCACTGTCCTTCTGAGAACGCTCATACAGAATCTGTCAGTAGAAATAAATGTACATAAATATTATATATTGATTTACTTACAGATACCATCAAGTTTATAACTCGATGTACAGTATGCTAAGAGTTGGTGTAATACATGTCAGCAAATGATGATTCTAGTGACTCATGGATGGCAAAAGAAATCCAGCGGTCTGAACAAATTCAACAAAGTTTCCTCTACACTGATCCTAGTTCACATAGCATCATCAGGTAAGTGAATATGATAAAAACACACAAACAAATATATATGAATATTGATAGCTTGGTGACATTTTAAGTGCAATGAATTTTTTCATGGTTCATAGGGGTTCACACATTCTGGTTTCTTTCCATCATTTGTAGTAAATTGAGTTTTTTCATAAAAGATGTTTATACCTTCTATATATCATTCTATTTCAAAATGCTGGGGTTGGGGGTTTGGGGAAAGAAATAGTATGTCACACTTACCCTATTTTCTTTCAACTGTGTTTCAAGTTTGACTATGTCATCCTTATATCTTCCAAGCTGTGTCCCCATTGTCTTAATTTCACCAGTTCTGGATTCCAAGTCTGTCTTGACATCTTTCAGAGCTCGTTCAAGTTTGTCCTTTCGACGAGACTCACGCTGAGCTTCATTAGAGCGCACCTGAATGTCTTGATTCAGCTGATATAAATGAAAGAGCAAAAGAACACAAATTATTGCACCAATACAGCAATTCAACCAATTTGAAATCATTAGTCACAGTTTAGAAATTGAAAGACCGATTTAAATCATCTGGGATTTTGATATTATACAGCAAACACAGAGTAATATACTAGTGATGAAACTGAGGTAAAACTATGACAAATGTACTGAAAAGAGGGATACGATTCTATGTTTCCATAATTGTCATTTATGACCTATTTCTGTATAATATTTTGAAGCATCACGTCAAAACTTACCTCTGAAATCTTGTTCTCAGCATCTTCTTTGTCCTTCTCAGCTTTGGCCATTCTATTATTGGCATCAGTCAAAGCTTCTCTCAGTTTGACAATCTCTGATAACTGCTCATCCCTTTCTTTGGTCAGGTCTTCCTTGTTTTTCAGAAGTTCATTCACACTGTGGGCAGACAATAAAGTTGTATTTTTCAATACTAATACCATTACCATACAAGGAGAATTTTAGAATGATCTACCCCTTATAAGGATTAAGGATGTCAGTATGACTTTTTATAATTCAACAATGTAGTCATGTGTACTAATACATATTACCTATTTTGTGGGGTTTACTTATGCATTTTTTTTCAATGTATTTCATTCTCATTCAGACAGAAAACTTTGCTAACTGGTATGTTAATATAGTACAATCTGTACTTTTTTATGATTACCTGAATCCTTCATTATGACAACAGTGTCCTAAAATTTTCATTACTGTTTTCGTTTACTGGTCATCAAATCTGCATCAACTTAAAGCATGCATACATGGGTAGACATCTATGGAAATACTTTGAATGGATGCAAAATTAGACTAACAGAGTTACTGTTAGGTGTGCTTGCAGATGGAGTATGTCGGGACTTCTTCAGCATAGAGAAGGGGCAATGTCATAACTGAGTTCTGACTTACTCCATCTGCAAGCAGGACTAAGTTTCTGTATATCAGTACAGTGTTTATACCTGTGTTCTTGACCCATTGAGAGGCCAGCACCTTGTTCAACCAATTTACTCAAATTGGCAATCTCCATCTTCAAACTCTGGATGGTTTCTCTAGCACGTTGTTCTTTCTCATGGGAGGCATCCACCATCTTCCATGCTTTCTCAATTTCCTGTGAACAACAACGGTAACAGATGAGTTTAAATCAAAGTCAATGTCCTCTGAACTGTCCATGGTTTAAACTTTACGCAAAGCCATTTTTATACATCTGGTTCAAATCCAACATTAAAATGATTTGTCCTCAATACAGATAAAATCCTTAAAAATAGTTACAACTTCAGAATTATAATTTTGAGATCATAAGCCAATTATTAAATCAATTTAATTTGTTCAAATTTCATTTGTATCTTTGGGTTATTGTATATTTTCTATTGCCACTTTCCACATAGATACTAAATGAAGAACTATCTATAATAATTCTATTGTACAATTCTCACCTTCTTGAGAGATGCTATAGTTGTCTGGTCCTCTTGAGATAGTTTCAAAGCAGTTGACACCTTTGCTGAGTTGGCAACAATTTCTGCATTCAATTCTCGACATTTTGCCATTAACCTCTTTTCACTTTCATGTGACTTCTTAAGAGCACGGTGTAACTTTTCATACTCGGTTCTAAATTTCTCCAAACTCCTGTCTCCCATCAATTCAGTCAAGACTTCCTGGAAGTCCCTTTCAAGGGCTTCGAATGCATTTTCTTCAAGGGCTGGTTTGTCCCCTTTCGACTCCTCCTTCGCAGGTTCTTTCTTTTTGTCCTGTAACGATTGAGATGTAGATATACATTTATCTGTTCATAACGGAAAAACCTGGCAGCATAATAACATTATTGATGGTAACATTGATTTTAACTGACGTTACAATCATAGGCATATACAAAATTATTACAATCATAACATTTGGAAATAAACATAAACTCGCGGTTGCATTTCGACGTAACGACCAACGATACCGACTGGAATCTCAAAATCTGTTATATTATCCTTACCTCCGACATCTTGGAGGATGGTTGATCTATTAATCTTGATTAAAACGACAAAAAATTGTGATTGCGTTCGACTGCAAGACTTCCTCTGCTATCCTGGGATCCCTGTGAAACCACCAAACTGTTTGTTCGTAACTAAGCCGAACAACCACAATATAACGAAAACAGGTGTGAATGCGCAAATGATAAAGTCCCTAAATGATATTAAATTCAGAGTAATCTAATATTTCAAAAGACAGAAGTTACATATTTATTCAGAAAAATTGCTTAAGATGTTGCTAGCATTTTCTGAATCATCCTTGATGTAATATTTTATTGTATTTAGTAAAATTAAATATCTCTCCGCGTATGTGATACGGCAGTACACGAAGCATGCGCCGTAAGTTCATTACGTCAAAGGTCACATTCAACATGGCTGCTTTCAACGCACGAGTAATCGTCCGGTCTCTTATACTCCCAAGGTTAACTACAACACAGCTTACACGATCGCCGAAATATTGGTAAGTTGCTCCCAGTTTATATTATTGAAGACATTGATTATATGGTTTCCATATAAACACGTGAAATGCTTCTTAGGGTGATCACACTGTTCAAGTGGAGTGCGTTACGATACGCACGGAGTTATATCACGTGCGTGAGCCACTGAACGCACCCCCTTGGTATTTCATTTAACGTATATAATATAGAAATATTATTTAAAGACGAAAACTTGGTTCATTCTGTCGCATACATGTAGTAATCATACGTGATACCATTACTGTATATTGCGATAACACATTTACATCTCGAACTATTAGTACAGTCATGACCTTGTAACTTATTTCGCGAGTTACATCATCACTGACATCAGCAATATACGTCATAGGACCTTTCTTTCGTTATTCAAATCATTATGAAAGGGTTCCCTAACACTCGTTTCGTAACCATATTTAAATCTCTATGATAGTATAACATAGAGTCGCATACAGTTTCATATAGAAGTTCTAATTGTATGTTGTAAGAATTGCAATAAAATGTTAAATACAAGTTGACCATTAATTTTTCAATTATTAACATATTTTAATTTTTAATGCTTTCAGTATTAGAACTTTAACAACTGAGGCAAAGAAAGAAGAGAGTGCTGCGGAAAACAAATCAGAACCAACAAAAGAAAATGAAACAACTGAAGAGATAAATGTAGCGGCTAAACAACTTCAAGAAGAGAAAGAAAAATTACAAAAACAATTAGATGAAATAACAGTAAGTTTGATTTCTTTTCAATATTATAAAAATTGAGTTTCCAGCTCTGTATAATAACCTTATAAGTAAGACCTCATGATTCAAAGAAAATGTGGTGAAACATTGTTATTCACAATTCTATACAGGCAACTGTGGTAGCCATAATTCAAGCACAAAATGATTGATAGTGTCAGTTATCAGAAAGCAATGGACATACTCATACTTTCAGATGTGCTATGTCCTAATAAGCCATTCAGTTGACTTTTGACAATTGTTGATATGCTTGTTATTTACACCAGAATGTATGTGTATTGAAGCTACCTTTTCCACACATCTGGTTACTTAACACTGCCAGCAAATTTGGACCATTCTGTCAGATCCAGTTAGACACTGAAGAAAGACAAGTGATTTGTTTGAAACATGTCTGTTTCTCAATCAAACGTGGAAGAATAGAACTTGTGTCGAATTCATAGTGCTTCCATGATGAACATACACAGTGTTGATATGCTTATTCTGACTTTCCATTTCTCCATCATTATTTCTTTGTATTGCACCTCTTTGTATGCCTTGTATTATTACACACATGTCAAATATTACCCAAAGCATAACTAGGATTTTTTTTTATCTCCAGGACAAATATAAGAGATCACTAGCTGAGACAGAAAATGTTAGAACAAGGAATAGAAAGCAGATAGAAGAAACTAGAATATATGCCATTCAGGGATTCTGTAAAGACTTACTTGAAGTGGCTGATGTTTTACATGCAGCAACGGAGAGTGTACCCAAAGAAGAACTAGGAAAGACTGCTAATTCTCATCTGAAATCTTTATTTGAAGGTCTAAAAATGACAGAAGCACAGTTATTGAAGGTGAGTGAGATGACAATTGTTGGTGTATATAAATTCAACTACCCTACAGTACTAAAAAGTGTGTTAATTGGAAGTCAGTGAAATGAACTGTACATATATCAAACTAGGGGTTTTAGTATAATCATACTTTATAGATATCTATCTGGTGCGTGATAAATCCTACCATTTACAATTTTATGAGGCATATGAAAATAAAAATATAATATTCGTACTGTATTTTTTGTAGGTGTTTTCAAGGCATGGACTTGTACCGATAGATCCTGCTGGTGAGAAATTTGACCCAAATCAACATGAAGCAATGTTTACACTTCCTACACCTGACAAAGTACCAGGAACAGTTGCCGTGGTGACAAAAATAGGATACAGGTTGAAAGAGAGGACTGTTAGACCTGCTTTAGTAGGAGTTGCTAAGGCTCCATAAATGGACACAAGTGTTGCTAATGCTCTGTATATGGAAACTTGTGTTGCCAAGGCTCCATATATGGAAACAAGTGTTGCTAAGGCTTCATGGTTGGAAACTTGTATTGACACTGTGTTGATGATAACCACTGGTTTACATTAATAATTATGATAAACAATAGTCAAATACCATCATGGTACTGTAGTGTACTGTACTGCTAGGATTGGACATGGGAATCGACTGAAGGAAAAAACAGACAACATTGCATATGTACCTACCAGTACCAATACCTAGGTGCTGGAAAATCCCATTTGTATTCCATGGAGAATTATCAGGAAATATTATACATGATTACAAAATGTTACAACATTTCTTCAGATAGAATAACTTTAGACTGAAAGATTCTTTGTAGTCGGCACTCCACATCTGTTGGTTCACATCACCAATGTAGAGCGCCCTCAACGACGAACCTTGCAGTCTATGTAATATGTAAGATCTAGCTTAATTTGTGTATGTTTTTTTATTTCAAAATGATAGTCGCTCATCATGTAAGGGATAAATAAATACAACAAATGATGATATGTGTTGACAGAATTTTAGGGATAGAATTAGTAAAGGTGCAGCTGTTAACAACAGAGGAAGTCAGTATACATTGACAGAATTAGTAAGTTTTGATAAGTTATTGTCAGAGATTGGAACAGACCATTCTTGTGAACTTAATGAAATAAATTTACTCCATACAAAGTATTTGACAATAAAATGTGTGGTTTTTCATGACCTTTCTCAGAAATGTTTTGTAGCATGTGTGCGGAGATTGTCACATTAAGAGTCAATTTTTTCAATGAAAGATATGACAGTTGATGATGACAATGGAGAGAATCTATCAGGAGATGGTTGTCAAATCTGGGAAATCATTGAGAATATCAAATGTATGATGAAACAGTCAGGAAGGGAATTACAGAGTATGTTATAAATAATGTTTTTGGGTATTCGAACCAAAATTTTCATTTAACATTGTGTCAAAAACACATTATGGTAATTATAAACCACTGACCCTGTTATGGCGATTTAACTGCTAATTCACATACTATGTCATTTTTCATTTCATCTTTATTCAAATTTGCTCTTGTTTGTGACAATCTTAGCAGAAAAATATTCTTTGATTTGTGGAAGTAGCAAAACATAACGACACCAGGATTTTGTTCATTTTCAGATACATTGCTGTACCAGAAGATCTCCATTTCTATAATATGCATGATGCAATCTATAGTTCGGCTTTCCGTGTATTACCCTATCTTACCCCATCTTGTCTGTAACAGACTGTTTTTTGTGTAAATTTGGAATCAGTACCACAAATATAAATTGCTGCAACCTGGTTGATGTTTTCATGAAGTTGGTTTATTAAAAGGTACATGTTTAGTTTACACGCATGCTAGTGAGGAGTTGGAGTCAAGCGGTTATGCACGCATGCTTGCTGAAAACAAAGTAATAACAGACTATCCTCATGAGGGCGCTATACAAGTTGCAGCTGTATCATCGTTGTGTTGGGCGCGTCACAAATTTCTGTCAGACAACTCTCCCAGAATCTTTTGATGCCAAACTTCGAAACTTAGTACCATTTTGCAAACGAAAACCCGTTAGTAGTTGATAACGGACCCCATTAGAATATAATGTTCCTGGGCTCCCTGTAGTATAACACCCTCTTGTCACTATTCTGTATTACTTTGTTTATTGACACGCACAATGACCATTTGACTCCAGGTCTGTCGTACACGTACTCTCGTTTTGTCTACGGTTTGTATTTATCAAAAAAGTACAAATCTCGGGGTTCCACCTACTTCTTCATCTCCTACCAGCAGAAACGATGCATTTGTTGAGTTGCGGCTCAGACTAGTATTTTGAGGCGACCGGAAACATCTGATTTACTTCCTTGCTCATAAAGATAGCAAATATTTTTGTTTATATTACGAATTTCCTCTTTGAGGAATGCCGATCTCATCAAGTAAACTAAGTTTACATCGATCTGTGACAACATTGCTGCCACTAATCGCTTGTAATAATATCAACATGAAGTAATTAAATAATTAGGCCTACGCCCTCAAACTGATGTCAGAGTGTGATAAACAAAATCACATCGCGATGTAAAACAGACGTCTGCCAGGAATTAAACCGTGACTGTGTCGTCGGAGTAAGTCTCCACTCGTTCCAAAATATTTCATAATAAATGGGTCGAGTCTTCTTAACCACCCGTAGGCCTAATCACAAATACATATCGCTCATAAGGTAATCTCATACACAGTATTTATGTTTATATCACAAATTTCCTCTGTGGAATGCCGCTATCAGCTCCCCTGTCATGCAAACATTGGTGATGTAATCGTGCTCTCACCGTGACTACTGTATCGCGGTGACCCACTTGTTCTAAATTATGGATTGGGCCAATATTATCCTCCTTGCCTATACCACTGAAATATATATCGCGTCTCCCGTGCTCTGGCGACGTGTCGACGACGACGAAGTATCCGGAACGAAGGCTTTGGATAGGTTGTACTTTGGGAAAATGATTTCATCTTTATATTCTAATTAATATCCATAAATGTCAATTCTCTCAACTCATCACACGCCAATTAACCAATGATTACTTCGTACATCAACAAATAATAATCCCATAAACGGTTACTCGACTACCTGCATCGACATCGTCGTTTTACTCTTTACTTTCAAGAGAACTAGTACTTCAAAGCATGATAATAGAAACACACCAAGATTTCCAAGGTAAATCTTGTAAATCTTGCAAGATTTACCAGATTGTAAGGGCGTATAGGTGGGATTGGTTCGTCTACATCCGTAATACCATTGATAGGGGAGGTATATTTCATAGGAGAAATGGACACCAAAGATTTACATGTAAAGACAACATGTAATAAAAAGTGACACAACACAACGAGGAAACTACATGTAGTTTGCATTGTCGGAAACTTTAGATGTACTACTAGTAAATGTTTACGCTCCAAAACAACCAATAGATTAGCTGTCTACTATGAAGTCTATATAGTCGGTCGGTGAAAGCGTAGAAGTGATTTTAATCAGTCATAAAGTTGCAATTATAACAAGTAGAGAGATAGCGGCGTATTACACAGAGGGAAAATGTAAACACGACGTATAAAAAATCGTGCACGATGTTGTGAATCATGTGATAGACCATAGACCCGCTACAGAGTGGATGGTATATGGATAAACATGCATTATGATATACTGCTATAACTTAAACCATAGACCCTCCGCCCTGGATGGGAGTCTATGAATCGTCGTAAACCACAGCCTCCTATACAGCACCATCCAAGACCACAGGCACTTGTTTCCTGAGATATGTACAATGAAATATCGATAACATTGACGTGTTTTAGCCAATTGTATATGGAAGGGGTAAAATAACACTTGTTTCTGTGATCGCGCAAGTCCACTCACCGCGAGATATAGACTTTACAATTGGCTAAACACGTCGATATTATCGATATTTTATTGTATTCTGATAGAAACATGTTCTGATACATATCTCGGGAAACAAATGCCTATGTCGAAGACGCACTGCCGAGTTATTTCGCAGTGTCTTGGAAGAAATAACAACACTGATTTGCGAGGATGCATAAACATACTATTGGAACTAGACAAGGATGTCTTGAGAAAGTATGTCAAACACTGACATATTATATTGTCATTTTACATTTCTGTTGTGTTACATTAATTTGTAATTTTGTATCCCATATATGTTGCATTTAATAGTCTTGTGCTTAGAGACCATGTTGGCATATGTACATCCAGACTAATTTTTGATAAAACTCCTAGTACATACAACAGTGGGAGATTACAAACTTAAATGTGTATTTTAAAGGGTGTCGGATCTATCTTTCCTGTTAGGCCTAATAACAAAATTTGTGTGGTTCCGGTTACCTGATCCCCCCCCCCCCCATCTAGTTTTTCACTTCTGACCCTAAACTTTTTTCTTCTTTTTTTTTACACATTTGAGAAAAAAATAATAAAAAATTGCGAAAATTGTGAAGTCTCACCAGAAATAGTGGAAGCTGAAACTGACAGCAACTTAAAAAAGACAAAATAAAACTGTAATGGCTGTATATCTGATGAGAAGAAACCAATAACACAGAGAACATATGGAACATAACGGAAAACATAACTACCTGAACTAGATACTCACACATAAAAAAATATAATAAAAATAAGATAAAAAAATCTACCTACCCCACCTATTCTAAAATTGAGCGTAATCGGAATCACACAATTTTTTTTATATGGCCTTATATCCTGCAGCAGGGCATGAATTCCAGACTGTAGAAAAACTTAATAAAACTTGGGTTTTTTGTATTTCGTGTCATTTAATTTTACCAGTATCCCTCTTTTAGAAAAGTAAAGGTGACATCTTGAACTAAGGTGAGATACAGTAAAAATGTCATGAAATTGTATCATACATACTGTAATATGATATACTAGTATCATGATGGTATGAAAAAATACTGGTGGAATAAGATCTCTGATCAGATGTAGGTAGAGAGTCACCCACCAATTAAAATCTAACTTGATTCACATGTTAGCATTCAGTGACTACTAATGACATTTTACTACATGTGGATGTGGAAGATGAATCTGTCATTTGCTCAGCCTCAGAGACAAACATCTATAATTAAATATTGTCTTTTTTAGTCTAGACTATTCAATGGATTTTGATGCAGTAACTTGTCAACAATATAAAAATAGATTTGGTATATTAATAAACTTAAAGGTTGTTAACACTTACAATAAATAGCAAATACATTCCTAGCTACCTACCAACATTACTTGCATACATACATACATACATACATACATACATACATACATACATACATACATACATACATACATACATACATACATACATACATACATACATACATACATACACACATACGATTACTGGTTTGTCTCAGTGCAATTCGGCTCAAAAGGTTTCTATAAATTCATACTAGCATCTACCCAGTTAATAGAGCATGAATGGGTCAGAGATATATACATATATATAATGTTTTGCTATAGGCAGGAAGTTTTAATATAAATATATATCAACCACTAGTTAAGGCCAAATAAAAATATGGATTTAATAATTCTTATTAGCATTCACTGTCTTGCTGTTCCCTGTCAACCCGACCCTAGTCTAGCTCCTGACGACCATGTTCCGATTTACACTACATTATCTTCACATTACGATAACATAGTGTAAATCAGAACACGATCTTCAGGAACTAGACTAACCTGACCTGTATACCCTTGAGTTGTTTGATAGTTTTGATGAGGGATGTAGTTTGATCCACACAACATTTCCTTATTTGACCTAAATAAATAAAAAGTTTGAATAAATAAATAAATGAATGAATGAATAAATAAATAAACAGATGAATGTATTCTATGTAAGACTTTACAGCTACAGTGCAATGAACTAGGTCATGACCTTGATTTGACATTGGCTATGTTAAAGTATGGATTAATGATCAGTATTTAAGTATTACATTGTGACCAAACAATGTAGTATTAAAGTTACACTAGATATCCTGAAATCATTTGTATTGGTAATATTGTAGTTAATCTCTCAGATCTTGTTGACAGACCTCGAGGCAATTAATATTGAAATTTGAGATGGAATATTGTTGTCATATAGAGTGATTGATTGATTTGGTATTTTATTGAATGTTTATTTTGTATTCATGCATGTTGACACACAGGGGGCTCAGGTGCAGTTAGTTTTGTTCATGGAAAAAAATAAACAAATAAACAAACAAAAACACAAACAAATAAATGAATAATTATGTTTATTTTGGGTCAGTATTTGTTTGTTTGTTTATTTGTTTGTTTATTTGTTTGTTTTCATAAACAAAACTAACTGCGCCTGAACCCCCTGTGGTTGACAACCACATTATGCGATATTATAATCCCTTCTGGAAAAGAAGCAGCAGTTAGTCTTCAGTATTTTCAATAAATTAAAATCATTATATATTTATATTAGAAAGTCGTATGAAGTAGTTTTCCTGAGATGTGTTAAATTTGACCACAATCTGAACACCCCTATTATGTTGTCAAATGGAATAACCCACCATAAACAATTCATAGGCTCATACCAAATCTGGGGCAACGTGGTTAAATTTCGATTGACGCTATGGTAAAAGGTTTTTAACAGTTGCATGAGGATTTTCCTGCTTTCTCATCAAATATTGAAATTCTTTACAGGGTATACTGTCCCATTTCACACAAGTTGAGAGAAGTCATTGACAAGGTGCAATCATGACATAAACTTGGGGCATCGTTGCAGTGAATGTCGCCCTCTATGGCCAAATGCTGTAATGATAACTGATAATTTGAAACTGGTTCTTGAAGATGCATGGAAGTTTCTGCTGGGAAGAAAACCAATGTTTAAATACATGCATTTCACTAAGTGTGCTCAAAATATCAACAATACCAAGAAATATGTAAGTAGAATAATTTCTCCATATTTTTGCTATTTGTAATAATTTCCACTTTATTTTATTTTTTGATTTAAAAAAAAAGATAAATCTATTTTTGAATAGGTTTGCAATGTTTTGGAAATAATTGTATTTATGCCTAAAAAAAGAATCACAAAATTAATGAAACTACAGACAAACTGCTAAAAACATGTTCAGAAAATTTTGGTGTGAAATAGTGAGCAAAAGGTTAGAAATCATATCACTAGAATTTTCTTTCACTGCTACCTTTGTGAGAGTGAGTTCTCAGAGCACATGTGCATGAGTTCATTGACTGCCAGTGCAATATCACAATGATTACCACTGAGATTGCTAAGCCATGAACTGTGTCTTGCCTTTTCATCTCACCAGACAGAGCGGAAACTGTCACCTGTTATGGAATAAAAAATGATCATTCTGTTGAATAAAAAGAAACAATGCAACCATTATTCAACAGTGTAACAAACTCCAGATAGTTTGT
This sequence comes from Glandiceps talaboti, assembly GCF_964340395.1. Taxonomy (NCBI): domain Eukaryota; kingdom Metazoa; phylum Hemichordata; class Enteropneusta; family Spengelidae; genus Glandiceps; species Glandiceps talaboti. Next base: position 15,719,281 of record NC_135563.1, on the reverse strand, counting down.
GAAGTGACACAAGTTTGCAACAGCTACAAGGTCAGTTATAGCACAATCTTTATTGACAAGAAATATGTCAAATGATTATTATGTAAGAAGTAGTTACTATTTGTGCAACCTTGGAAGTGTTATTGAGATGAGAATTGCACAACAAATAAACATTTCCGTACACAGTATAGATTTCAAGTATGAAATTCAATGAGTCTGAAAAGTCAAATTTTCACCAATAAATTTTTTAAAAAATCATTTTAATTTTTTTAGCATTTGTTGCAATGATATCATGCAAAATCTGTTTATAATCTAAAACATGCTATCTGCTCATGTATTCACAATTTGAAACTTATAGTACAGGCCTCATTGTCACTGCCAAAAGCAATAATTTAAAATGTAGCATAAAATTACCAAAATTATATAAGATTTAAAAAAAATAAAACGGAAGTTCAAGTGAGAAAACATTGTATAGTCGAACTATAAAATTTTTTTCAAATTTATCAAAACCATACTATTTGAAAATCTGCACAAATATTATATAACAGAAAAATACATGGTCACTATATTCAAAAATACATGATAACTCCATTGCCATTATTCAGAATTTCAGTATATGTAATAGGAGAAATTAGTCTAGAGTGATATCCTTCATCGAATCTTAAGATCTCTCTTGAGAAATTAGAGATGATTTAATACCACGTTGGAATCCAGACTAATAAAGAAACTACAGTTCAATATTCTATGTTTTGAAAATATTATAAACCAACATTATGTTACTGATTCTGTAAGGAATGTTACAACTTTTATGGTCATATTTCTATACTATGTAGCATTAATAAATATATTTTAACCTTTCACTTCTAGTATTTGTACTGATTTCAAAGGGGGGGGGGGGGTTAGTAATTAATACAAAACAAATATTTGCTACTGCTGCATGCCAAAGCCTGTTCACTGCTTGTTGAAATAGATCGATCATTAGCTGGTCGTATGTATACTAGTCTAGTTCCTATATACTATAGTATTGGATTGCTGTGAGTTACACCTCCACTCACAGAACCACGTTGGTATCCAGACTACATATCTACAAGCCCTCACAAATACGACTTGAAGTACAACCAACTATCAATGTATCTCAACAGTGCAGTGTACAGACTGCTACTTTAATAGTCTAGTGCTAACCTTTCATCAAATCTAAAAAATCTCTATTTATGGGGTTTAAGAGATGAATTGATACCACGTTGGACATCCAGAATAGCTATACTGCTATATTAGATAGTTTGTCATGCAAGTTGTTTACAATCGCTGCATTGGAAATTACGTCACTATCTAACAGAATGATGTCATCGGTTTTGTATGTGCAGAACTAACGATGAAGTAGACATAATGAAACACACAGTGTATATGATGATATTATGTATTGTAGCATCGAACCCTGGTGTGCTGCAATAGGGGTGTGATGTTCATTTCTACTGTATCTAGGTGTGATGTTCATTTCTACTGTATCTAGGTGTGATGTTCATTTTTACTGTATCTAGGTGTGATGTTCATTTCTACTGTATCTAGTCGAGTCTGAAACATGCGTTGAGAACATGTGTTACATGTGTCAATTTATTTATACCTGTAAACCACCCACGACAGTGTATGGATTCTGCATTACATCAAAGGCAGGAAGTCTATTGTGGCTGTACATGGCTTTGGGGGTTCCTTCAGATTCAATGCCATGTATATATATAGCTGCTAGACTAGGTAATTACTAAGCCAATTTTGAAGTTTCAGTCAACATACCATTTTATAATGCTGAGAGAGCAATGCAAAATTCAAATAACATATTCTTGTGTGATTTGTAAATGTCAGTCTGGATTGAAATGAGGTTTCTAACTAAACTGTGAGTGGAGGTGGAAATCGTATTAAACAATATTGTATACGAACTAGGCTATACATATAGATGTGTATGTGTGTTAAAGTGTACAAGTGCATGTATTTGTGTTATGTATGTGTTGAGTGTGAGTGTGAGTGTGTGTGCGCGCGTGTGTGTGTGTGTGTGTGTGTGTGTGTGTTGATGTGTGTGTTGATTTGTGTGTTGGTGTGTATATGCACATGTGTGTGTTGACATGTCTATTGGTGTGTGTACATGTATGTTGATTGTTTGTGTGTTACGTGGTGTGTATGTGTATGTGTGTGGTGTGTGTATGTGGTGTGTGTGTGTGGTGTGTGTGTGTGTGTACGTGTTCATTTGCATGTGTGTACTGAAACCCTGTCTATACTTTTCTCCCATGTGATATACAAATGAACGAGTGTGATGAATGTATTTATCAAGTATAACAGTTTGACCCTGCTTCCCGGCAACTGTCATGTAGTACGCTATGTCATCCAAAGTAGTCATATTATTCAAGTTGTTTGTTTTAATTAGTGATTGAATGTTGTTTTACTGTATTATGGCAAGTTATAATGAATCATAGCATAGATGCTGCTGTAGGGGTTTGATTTTTAACTCACATAAATACATGAAATATATATATCTGTAAATGTGTAACAAAATAAAAGTTAGTCAAAAATTATTTGTTGTAAAATGTTATTTTGTATAAATTTTAAACAGTTTGTTCTTTGTGATGTATTATTTGCTATGTTTAATAGAAGTTTATAAAACAGTTATATTCTAATAGGGATGGGGAGGGGGTTAGATGGGTGGGTGGGGTTGGGGAAGATGAACTCTTTAACTGCATAATTTAGATAAGGGGAATAGTAGGTATTGGTGGTTGCAATTTATTTTTAATTTGAAAACTCGGTATCAGAAATTGAAAAAAAAATTGCTTCAAAAAATATATTCTAATAAAGTAAATTTACTACTATCAAAACGAAATTGTTTATATTTCAAGGAATGTAAATAAATTTACCTACAAATAAGACAGAATTTTTGTAAGAATTCTAGCAAAACTATAAATACAACTTTGTCAAAAAAAGGGGAAAAAACATGACATAAACATTCAGTTTCTTTGTCAATAACTCTCAGCATAATCTTATTTTAAAAATGAAGCTTTTTTGTGAATTATTTTTTATAAGTGATATTATTGCTACAAAATGTACAAAAATGAAAATGTGAATTTCCCATCATTGAACTGTAATATTTTTTATGATTGTTATTGTAGGATGTACACCCCATAGTTTGCCTATATTTGAATTCTGTGAATGGATGAATGAGTGAGTGAGTGAGTGAGTGAGTGAGTGAGTGAGTGAGTGAGTGAGTGAGTGAGTGAGTGAGTGAGTGAGTGAGTTGTTGTTGTTGTTTCTTTATTCCTCCTCAAAGAGAAGAGTTACAACTCAGTTCAGAAATATACAAAAACAAAATAATAAATAAATAAGTACAGAGTGCATGACTTCATTAGTCAGTTGAACGATAAACTTAAGGATTTTATCTTGAATATTTCCTATTTGTTCGGTTGCTGAAATTTATACTTACTATCTTCTAAAAAAATGACAGTAAGAAATAAGAGTGTGACAAGACATCATAATCCAATCAAAAGTCTAAGCATGTGTCTATAAGCTTATAGACTATATCTTGAAATATTTCCCATTCGTATGGTTGCTGAAAGTGTTTTTTGCTATCTTCTAAGATGCTGATAGTAAAATCAACTTCATTTAAGTTGTACATACGTACAGCAAAGTTAACATTGATATTATCAAACATAGTTGACCAGAAAATGTCTCTTCATACAGCCGTATTACGACATGAAGTCAATAAATGAGTTAGATAATCTCCAACGAGCTCTTGGCATTTAGAACATTCAGTTTGTCCTAAAGAGGCTAGGATTTTCATTATTTTGTAAACTATTGGCCTGTAACGAGGAAACTTACGTGATTGGAAATACAGATGAAATGGTACAAGGCTCTGATGTAATTGAGAGAAGAGTAATAATTCGTCTCTACTATCTAGTCTCTGTCTCCAAAGATTGTACCCGTTTTCATGAATGGCTTCCTTTACAATGGTTTTCCATATTGTTTTAGGAGGAAAATAGCTTGTTGTACAGAATTCATCGAGGAAGCATGAAAGATTGTATTTTGACAAGATTTCCACAATATCAGGAATAAAACCCATACATCTTTTAACTGAAGAAAGTTTGAACTCAAAAAGACGTTGTAGAAATATATGGTTCCTGGTCGATGAATTGTCACTGTTGCATCATTGAACTGTAATATTTTTCATGATTGTTATTGTAGGATGTACACCCCATAGTTTGCCTATATTTGAATTCTGTGAATGAATGAGTGAGTGAGTGAGTGAGTGAGTGAGTGAGTGAGTGAGTGAGTGAGTAAATGAATGAATGAATGAATGAATAAATGAATGAATGAATGAATGAATGAATGAATAAAGATAGTATAGACACAATCAGTCATAATAATTTGAAGTGAAAGAATGTGGAAACATTAGTTTTGAATTCCGATGAGAAATACTGGTTTAGTATAAAAAGCAATCCATGTGTTATCTTATCATATGTTGTATAGTTTATAGTTGATGTATTTATAGATATCTTATACATCCTGTCACATTTAACAAGTGGTCTGTATTTAAAACACTAATTATCTTGATTCTCATCCAGTGGTTTCATTTTACATCATTTAAACTCATCTCCATATAAAATCTCCAATTATTTGAACACATTAACTGAATTCTTTCATTCATCTATTACTAGATATAATGATATTTTTGTCAGTTTTACTTCCATGGAAACCGTTTTGGTCTCTACCGGACATTTCATTTCCTTGTTGATTCCAAGCTATCCTTTCAACATCCAACAAACATTACAAAGTATTTTTATTATAAGATTTATTTCCTTGTAACTGTTGATACCTAGCTACCGTTTCAAGGTCAAATCAAAGTTCTGAAAATGGGTTATCATTTTTGACATAAATTTAACCAATTATTGTTATCAGTATAAATTTTTATTTCCTTGTTAATTCCAGTTTAAGCTACCATGTAAACCTCACATTACTATCCCCTGAAAATGGATAATCATTTTGTGACATAAATTTGACTGATTATTGATATATTTCATCTTTTTTTATAGTGACTGATGATAACAAATACGCCGTATTCCGGTTATCGAAGAAGCCCCGAAAAGATAAAAGATATGATAGTTTGGCCACTAGGGGCGCTGTTTTAGAACCGGAAGTGAGGGCCAGAATTGTGGAGCATTATTGCAAAGCATAGAGTCTATAGGCATCGTAACCACTGACTAAAGATTTTCTGTCATTCCCCGTAACTTTACGCTATAATATTGCATTATCGCCCATCAAATAACGAAATAGCATATTAACCTATTGTTCTCCTAATATTTCGCGTAAGTTTGGCTCTGCAATTCGACCGTGAGGAAAACCCAAAAGTAGCAACATTTTGAAACGGGGAGTACACTGACATCTCACTCACGTTTTCAGTGTGACCTCGTCCATTTGCGTTACCGTTGGAGAAATTGTAGCGATTGCTTCCAGTCAAACATCGGAACGGAAAAAGGTACAAAAACAGAGGAAAGAATCCTCAAAATCACAATATACGCTACAGTTATTGCAGCTTGTATAAAACCAATCTGATTAAAATCCGATGTAGATGTCGGCTAATCGTTCATTGCTATTTTACTTTCGTTATTGTGCCTGAATTGACCTTCGTGGTACATGTTTGATCGCCTCCTCTACCGATCAGGACAAAAACGTAAACATGTACCACGAAGGTCAATTCAGGCAAAATAACGAAGGTAAAATAGCAATGAACGATCAGCCGACATCTACATCGGATTTTAATCAGATCGGTATAAGACATGGTATGAGGTTTTTTATACACTGATGGTCCTGAATGAAGAATAGCAAGCTAACCAAAGTGTGATAGTAAAGATGAGTATATCAATACAAATATGTTTATGCCAACTTATACTAACCAGTACATGAAATGTTTTTTTCCGGACAAAGTTTTATGATTTCACCCGTGGTGCTACACCACTGTTCTAATAAACAAGAAAGGCCTAAGTATGCGGCGACATCAGTTACAATATAAACATGTGGCTTGGTAATTGTCGACCGAACTCTCAATATTGCAATGACTGTAGCTGGAAGCTGTTCAATCTGATTAAAATCCGATGTAGATGTCGGCTAATCGTTCATTGCTATTTTACCTTCGTTATTTTGCCTGATATTATTTTTCTTGGTACATGTTTAAATTTTTTAGCCTGATCGTAGAGGAGGCGATCAGGCAAGCTAAAAAATGTAAACATGTACCAAGAAGGTCAATTCAGGCAAAATAACGAAGGTAAAATAGCAATGAACGATCAGCCAACATCTACATCGGATTTTAATCAGATTGGAAGCTGTTGTCAGATTTGTAATTTTCTAATCGTTCTTTTGTCAAGCAACAGACACCAGTAAGGTAAAGAAATATGTTTATCATGTCTACATCGGGTATATTTCGAAGGTCCTCCGTCCAACTTTCAATGTTTCCGCTGTCGATTAGTTCTATCTTTTGATGCTTGACATCCACTATTCGTCTCCTCTTCCGTTCTCTCAGAAAATTATCATTTTCTAGTGTTTCAAGACCAAGGTTGACAGCATTTCTGGCGATATCTAGTAGATTTAGAAGTAGTAATTTTCCACTCTTTTATGAATGCACGGAGTTCTTTTACGCCCATTTTGTTGACAGCTTCATACATCGCCATACTATTAGATGCCATGACGAAAATTCTGGCCCTCACTTTGTCAGATATGGTGCGCCCTCTCGCGATACTTTCCTGCGAAACAACCGGAAGTTCGATAACCGGAATACGCCGTATTGAAATATACTAAATAGTGCAATGCTTCACTCATGTCAAGATCAAAAGATAATTTTTTTTTTCAGACCAATTACAACCCATAACGCCAAAGTAAGGCATTTTCTGTATGTACCACAATCATTTATAGCATCCATATCAAGTGTAAAAGTATACTGTTTCATTTGCTAATTGACCACATTAGAAAGGCCACCTGCTGGACTTGTAAATAAACCAATTGAAACAGTATACTTTTACACTTGATTTGAATACTATAGATGAGTGTAGCACAGAGAAAGTGCTTTACTTCAGTACTACTAGTTGTAGTACAAATGAGTGTAGCACATAGACAATAGTGTTTTACTTCAGTGTTACTAGTTGTAGTATGAATGCTATAAATGAGTGTAGCACATAGACAGTAGTGTTTTACTTCAGTGTTACTAGTTGTAGTATGAATGCTATAAATGAGTGTAGCACATAGACAATAGTGCTTTACTTCAGTGTTACTAGTTGTAGTATGAATGCTATAAATGAGTGTAGCACATAGACAGTAGTGTTTTACTTCAGTGTTACTAGTTGTAGTATGAATGCTATAAATGAGTGTAGCACATAGACAATAGTGTTTTACTTCAGTGTTACTAGTTGTAGTATGAATGCTATAAATGAGTGTAGCACATAGAGAATAGTGTTTTACTTCAGTGTTACTAGTTGTAGTATGAATGCTATAAATGAGTGTAGCACATAGAGAAAGTGTTTTACTTTAGTGTTACTAGTTGTAGTATGAATGCTATAAATGAGTGTAGCACATAGACAATAGTGCTTTACTTCAGTGTTACTAGTTGTAGTATGAATGCTATATATGAGTGTAGCACATAGACAATAGTGCTTTACTTCAATGTTACTAGTTGTAGTATGAATGCTATAAATGAGTGTAGCACATAGACAGTAGTGTTTTACTTCAGTGTTACTAGTTGTAGTATGAATGCTATATATGAGTGTAGCACATAGACAATAGTGTTTTACTTCAGTGTTACTAGTTGTAGTATGAATGCTAGCACATAGACAATAGTGTTTTACTTCAGTGTTACTAGTTGTATCATCATCATCATCATCATCATCAGTTCACCATGAGAACTGTAAAGGCAGGTGTTGATATAATGCTATTTGCAGAACTAAAAATGCAGTGACTGACAACTGATAAGTACACATTGGACCCAATGCACTAACAGACAAAGAGTTTCAGGAAATGTGATACCTGTTTAAAATTTTAATCGAAATTTGACGATAGGGAAAAAAAAATTTGTATACAGAAAATTCCAAGATTGTGATTCCTTCACATGATATATATACATCATGCAGAAGGAAAGTTCCATGGGAAACTCCTCCATCAATGTCTGCATGAAAGGACGAGACCACTTTGTGTTGGCTAAATATGTTTGAAGTGATGACTCACACACCAGTAATAATTCAAACCTATTATACGTTGTATCGTGTGATAGCTGTGAAACGTGTGTGACATCATGTGCGTGTGTTGTCTGACTTAGAAACTGACATCAATTCTAAAAATTACATACTTCCCTGAAATAGACATACAGTACCAGTATGTTGCTATCGCTTTCCTGTTTAGAACCCCAGGATAGGAACACACCCCCCTCCCCCAATTTGCCACTTCTTTCACTTTTATATGCAAACATAGTCAAAAAATATGAAACACAATAAATTCAACAACAAAATATAGTACCATAGTCATCTCCCTATCGCATTTTAGAACCCTAAAAAAATCAACACAAACTGTCAAAGTCAAAAAAACAAAATATGATTGTTATATGTATAGAAACAAAATATGGTTTTATCATGCATTCAGTTATCATTTTTAGGACCCTAGGAAAAAATGTGGCAAAAGCTGCAAATAGTCAATAAACAAAATATGGATTAGTATGAATGTATGTTGGAAACAGAATATCAAATTTTATGGATCATAAAAATTGACAAGACAAGTTTTAGCAACATGATACATCATTTTTAATATATAACCTTTAGACAAAGCCCTCTGGTGGAAATAAAATGGAATATTTCCTTTCATAGTACGGAACTATTACAGTGTACCAGTGAATGTGGTATAAGATATTTGCAAAGATGCACATTGTTAAATACAAAGTGATAAAATAATGTATTTTACGAAAATTTGCAAAAAATTTAGAAATTCATAACAATAATGCATTATTCAGAGATGCATGGCTAGTTTCCGTGGTAAATAAAGCCTGACTCATAGGGTGTAGATATTAAGCTGTATTTTCATATATTACTATTACAATAAAGTATGTGAATTGCTATTTTGGCAATTTGAAATTGATGTGAAAAAATAATTATAAAATTCAGTGACATTTCTAGAATTACTATCATGTAATATATCGCTAATAAAATTTCATAAATATTTTGATCCTCGAAATTTTTTTTACAAAAATTTGCTCATATTATTTAAATGGAAAATTTTGCAACTGCAATTATAGGGAGTCGGGCTTCATTGTTATGGTTATGAAAAAAAACAACCCAAAAACCCCAAAAAACCAAATGGACATTGATAATATGACAGATATGAACAGATGATGTGATTGCATATTAATAAGTTCATGCAATGGAAATTATAATAAATTTTCACCTTAGATATTCTGTAGGGAAATTCAAAATTTGTTGTAATTTTTGTTGCATAAAACATATGTAATCTCATTATCGTTCATATCTATCAGTTTTGTCAATATTGATATATTTCTATTTATTTATTTATTTATTTATTTGTTTGTTTGTTTGTTTGTTTGTTTGTTTATTACTTTATTTATAGTACCACCACAGTTTGGATATCATTATTAAAAGAGAAAGTGAAACAAACATCCTGAAACTAAGCTCATAAAAATGATGTCATCATGATTCAAACATCCACCCAGCATGCAACATTGCTGGACTCTTCTTCTTACCTAGGTAGGTCTTGTGTACATTACATGAGAGTTGTCACCCTTCACCTGAAAACAGTGTAAAAGTTTTGAGTATTTCAGCCATATTTGGAAATATTATGTAGAGCATGACAGATTGTTGACTATGAAAGTCTTGGCTTAGCAAACATCTTCTGTGCGATTTTGTATCTTCTTTTTTTTAACAAAAAGAGAAAAAATAGGGTTGAAAGTAAAATCTGTAACTTGAAGGCACCATGGACCTAATTCTTCTGTAAGATTAATTGTGACAATATTTTTATCACAAAAAAGAGGGAAGAAACTCAAGTCAGACTGACTAACATGATGGAATGTTTGTTCAACATAACCCAATTCTTCTGTATGATTGTAACACCTTTTAGAACAAGGAACAAAAATTTGGGATGAAAATCAAATCTGGTCACATATGGTTTAAATAATGACCTCTGGAAAATGACCCCAATCCAAGTATTGGAACCATCCAGACCTGGTAAATAATACTTCTATGGTGCTACTTGATGACTTGGCCTGCAGGCATAGCCTAAAACGAGCAAAATATTGGTTGATATGCATTGCAGCATCTTTTCCACTCGAATGTGTCTCAATGGGCCAACAAACAAGTGAATTTCTGTACATTTACAATTTACACTCCACCCTCCTGACTGCCAACAAACCAACTATTATGCTTGTTTTTTTGTGCTCCATCCTTAGTGTTAAGTTTCAAACCTAAATAAACACATTATAGAACTAATCAGGCATACGTAAGCTGTTTGGAGAGCTCAGACTCTGATAGCAAGGATCCTGTTGCAATCAGTAAATATTAAGAATGTAATACTGCTTTTCTCCATGAACAAATCGCTATCTGATTATTAGGTATGTTTTTCACTATTGATGGAGTACTGATAATGTGTGTGTAGCCTTGTCCTAGAAATGGGTGTGTGTGTGTTAGCTGCTGTCCACACCTAGATAACTGGACATAAATGACTTCCTCTTTTCCATTCATATGGTAATAAGATGTATTGACTGTACCTAGAACTACCTCAACTCCATTGATATCCCTGGTAAACATCCGGTGGTCTGTGTTTGAGTTCTCCTTGAAGTGATTGGCTAACTCAGGTATCCCTGTCAGTAAACTTTTAACAGCATTGCTTGCAAGTCTCAAGTGTTTGACTTAGTGGAGTAAGTACATATGGCCTGGTTGGAAATAGCAATGATAACAAATTACTTCATGCATGTCATGATTGGGAGGATGACAAACATCCTGCATCGCCATGGAGATATGATGAGTGTTGGTATTTGACGTGGCAACACATTTTGGAATTTTTATTTATTTAGATAAATTTTGAAAATTTATCTGTGTGGATGCATTGGTCTGTATCTAAACCCTTCCGCCTCCTCCTCCTTCTCTAGCTTGGTGCCCTTTGCAGTATGGTGATTTTAATGACCACATGTATTAAAATATCTCTTTATGATACCTAGACTAGATAACTATGCAGAGATCATCATCATCATCATCATCATCATCATCATCATCATCATCATCGTCATCGTCATTGTCGTCATCATCATCATCAATTGATAAGCCTTCAATCAATAATTGATTACTAATTATTGTATCATTATCGATGTCAGCTTTTGTAAATTGTGATATTTTATCTATAACTGTATACTAACTCTACACCCCAACAGTCTTGGTTTGGTGTCTGCTGGGGTGAGGGGTGTGTGTCAGTTACTTCTCAATGTATTTCTTGTGCTCTATATCAATTTCTGTGGTCCATGTATCTATAGTCAGGATGCTAATGTGGTGGCTAACTAAACACTGTGAGTGGAGGTGTGAATCTGTGATAATGTATAGGAATTAGACTAATGTATCCATTACCTTGTATACTTGTTCAGACAAACTTTCTCTACAAATCTTCAAATAGATATTTATCTGTGTTGGTATTAAAACCAGCGTACTACCAAGTAAACTTTCAGGTAAAAAAAAATGTCAAGTTATTTACTTTTATACCATTCTTGCAAGCCAAAGCACATATTTCTACTACAGCAACGAAATATGGTGCTGAAATGTGCGTCTTGTAGCTGGGTGCCATAAAAGACACCGACTTGGTTTATATGTACAAAACTTTAAATGTATGCAAAGTAAACGACTTTATTTCCTCATTAGATTGCTGGATAGCTATTTATTGTTTGTTTTGATATAGTGAAATGTTACATCACTGATGTACAGTGTCCATTGCTTCACATGATTTACAGTACAGCTGTTAAACGACTTTACATTGATGTGGTCTCCAAGGCAGGATTTCTCAGACTTAGCCAAGAAAACAACAAGAACTGTGGCTTTAATTGATAATTTAAGCTTTCATATATTTCACTCTATCCAGATATATAAATGTGTATCTGGACACAGATTGAGAGTTTTATTCTGAGTCCTTATAAGCCCCTTGAGGACTGACTTGATTCCTGGCTTAACCTAAAGGTGTCTATACATATTGTATGTACTTTCAGTAGAATGTTGTGAAGAATTCTCTACTGTTGATAGTGTTTGCAGAGATGATGTTTCTGTGTAGAATTTCTGTGCAAGAATTAGTGTACCAATGTGTTATATCTCTAGAACGTATCAAATGTGGTGTCCATGTGTGTTATTAAAACAGTACACACACTGTATCCTTGTCTAGATGCCAACGTGGTCTCTAACTATACATACGATCCTGTATACAATATAGGAACTAGACTATAACTGTATCCAGGTATCACTGAAATGCAGTATCCCAGTGAGATTCATGTGTGATGTGCTGTCAGACAGACATGTACAAGTACATATCACATACCATGAATATTAATTTATTGATGAAACTAACTAACAAAACGTATAATATTACATTCCATAATTTTTCAATATTATAAATTATATAATTTTATAAAATGTCATTCTCAAATTTCCTACCTTTCTTCACTGATTGATACATATTTTAATTGAACATTTGATTAATAATTACACACCTGCACAAAGTATTTTGAACAAATCATTTTTATATTATTTCAAATTTGTAATAGACATAAATTTTGTGATAAATTTTTTAAAAAACTTTTAACATTGTAAATGTATCTTAATAGTAATTTCTATGTGTGTATATGGTAAGAAGGAATGAAATAGCAGTATTTTAAAGTGGCCATATGGATGAGGATTTGGTATTCATTTTGGATTTTATCATATGGCTTCTACCTTGAGAAATCAATGTGAAACAACATATGCCGATTGCGTCTGTGTTTGTAACTCAACAAATTGCAAAAAAAGTTAACCAATCTGTCAAATGTTTGTTTATTGTATGTACAATCGCAAACCGGCATTTGACACATATGTTTTTACCTTTTTTTTTGCAATTTATTGAGATACAAACACAGACTCGGTTTATGTTGTTTCACATTGATTTTCAAGTAGCAGGAAGCCATGATAAAATCATTTCATAAATAAAAAAATCCAAAATGAATGCCCAATCCTCAGCCATATGGCCACTTTCACTGTCACTGAAAAGAGAAATTGACTGTGTTGCCTGGACATATATAGTTTCTGATGTCAGATTTAGGAAAGTATACATAATAGTTTATGCAAAACAAAGAATTTTCACTGGAATTGCATTTTATTAGAAAATAAACATCTCGTCAGTAAAACAGTATTTTGGTTTTTGAAACAGGAGGAAATCTAGTAAATTTGCATAGCAGAATTTACATATGTTGTATTTTCATTTTAGAGGGAAACCTTTTACAAGGCCGTTGGAGTTCAGGTACATTTGTTTTAACATAGTGAAAATGATTTTAAAGTGAATATTTAGTATCTGAAAGTAGGGCATAACATAAACTTAGTGATTTTTTATGTTCTCTAGAGTTTGCTCTTAGAGAGAGAAAGTGGGTGAAAAGTAGTGTGTGCATTGTTGGAATGATGAGAGTGAAAAAAAAGAGAGAGAAAACATGGAAATGCAAATGATTGTCCTAGAATTGAAGTATGGGTGTGTGTGTCTGTGTTTGTATTGTACAGAGTACTTCTTGAACCATGAATATTTATAGATTGACTAACACATTTACCAAGCCTTGAAAGTAATTCACTGAATTTGTTTACCAACTCTAAGATGTAGGTTACACTTTGTTGAGGTTATGGGCTGTTCTATCTTTGTGTAATGTGTAGTCTGTTTCCATGGAAATGGTAGGGTAGATTAGGCGATGTAGCAGTCAGGACAAATATTCTCTATGTGCAGATTTTCAGGTGAATGAAGTTTCATCTCCTGTATTTTAAAACTTCAAAAGTCTTTCTAGTGATGGAATAGGGAAGAAGTTTGCTGTTGATGGTCAAATATTAAGTTATTAAAAGTTTTATGGTGAAAGGTTTGCTGTGTGGAATATTCAGTCAATGGTCAAACATTAAATTAAAGTTGTTCTTGTGATTGAACAAGGTAGAAGTTTGGTATATGAATCACCAGGCTGTGGATGTGATAATGTTGTTCTTCTAAATCTCACCCATCGTCAATATGGTCTGTGCAGGCTGTTACAGCTGTTAACAGCTAGCTATGTATGAAAGTATGTGTTGTTTTAGTTTACATGCCCACTTTTAATACAGAGAGGGCAGTGATACCATGCATTCAATGAGTAAATTGTGAAGGCCTTTTCATGGTAAAGTGAAGGTATGTTATTTCCAGGTAGTAGAGAATTCAGTTCAAGCGTATTTCCCTACATGGACTTTGTAGAGGTGGGTGGATTAGATTAATACCAGGTAGCATGAGGGGGAGGGAATAGTGGGATTTTGTGGATGTAATCTGTACTATTTTGGATGTAAGAAGCCTTTTATGTAGGTGAAGGGTTGTTGATATGTGTTAAAACTCTTTACCATTGATATGTAGATTGCCACATGTTACATTCCAGTCTGAGTCCTCAGTGGTGGCCCTGTGTTCTTTGTGTGTACACCTTTAGAATTTCTGCAACAAAAATATAAACATCCCTGGTTGCAGGGCAATGCTCTTTGGAGGAGACAGTTGACAAGGTAACGGAAGTAGTCTTAACCTTTGAGGTCTTAGTTCTTGTTGAAATGGCGTGAGCTGCATCGCTAAACATCTCATGACCGGCTTTTCCAACATGACCTTGTGTAAAAAGGGTGCGTAAACCAGAAAAACAGATTGCGAGTTTTTTTGATGACTGCTTTCATCGTAGGACAAATAGATGATTTACAATGTAAGCTCTATATTGGTGGATTTTTAGTAGTGTTGTGGTTTTTCCATTGTTTATTGACATTTGAATAGTCGTAAGTCAACATTTTTTAAAAGGAAAGACAAACCGTAGTTTCCCAGCGTAGACGTTCCAAGAAAATCCAAATTATCGATGTTCTCCCTTTATTATAGTTTGTTGTGATTGATGCATTTTTTTGTGCATTGCTGATTCTCAGGAAAGTTTCAACAAAAACCACAAAGGACTTTAACAGCTGACAATTTTCTTCTGAGAATTTCTGGTCCATCTTTATTTTTCGGAAATTCTCAGAAATTGTGTAAAAAAAATCATAAAGTTTCAATCATCATACTTTGTAACTTTATTCAAATTTAGAGTAAAAAAAAAATGTGAGAAATTGACTGTTGTAAATGATCGAATCACTGACATCTCACAATTCGTTTTAAAATGAATGACACACAAACCGTTTACTTTCTGTTTACACTTTCTGCTTCGTTGACTTTTATTTGAACCAAATACCATAAACCACAAAATATTTGCATCTCTTTTATTTGGTGAAAGTATTGAGTGCCTGTATAAACTTTCATTGGGGTGTACTGACTTACACATATGTTTGCATGATCCTACCACAGTGTTTTATTGTGTACAATAGCACATAGCTGGGATTACCAATGTTGTGAAAAAATCTCACACCTGACCTGTTTGTCAGATGAAAGCAGTATTTTAATTCATGATATCCAGTTGTTGGTGTAGCATTAATATTGTTCTCGAATATAGTCTAATCTTCCAATAAAAAAATTCAAACGTTGGTCACTTCCATGCTGTTAATATTTCAGCACCACCAAAGTTTGACTTTTAGATGTTATAGTGAACAGATTTACATATGAGTGCAGATGCAATGATTGACAGCAATCAGCTCCGCCTCATTCTCAGCCATAACTTGCATTGAAGTGTTGGCTTTTCATAGCAATTTGTACCAAACTTTAATTATGATTGTACCTATTTACAGGCATGGTGGCTTAGTAAAGGATAAAGTTCTGCCAAGTGTGCCACTTCCATAAGTACTCTGCAAGATACATTGGCTGTTCTAATTGGTAGCCACCTCCCCTCTGTGGTTGTTTACTTCTCAAGCCTGGAGAGGATGATGCCTAGAAGTACCATGTATTTAGTGAGTATATAGGTCAAAATGAAATTCAATGAGAAAAGTGTTAATGTTATTCTTCACTTCTCACATCTCTGTTGATTTCTATGATGTAGAATAAAAAAACAAACGAGATATTAATTTGAAATTATGCTATTTCTCTCAGATTTTGCAAAATTTTCCCTCCCATATCAGGTTGTTTTCATGACAAAATGTAAAACAAAAATAAGGTAATGGGGAACCTTGGGCATGGATTCTCTGTTCTCCAGGAAAAACATGCCTTGAAATTTAAAATAGGTTAGGAAAACTCAAACTTTAATATAGGGAAACTCAAACTTGTTGTGAATTACTGGCAGACCCACGTTTTATGTCACATTAGTAAATGGCTGTCTGTTCATCACTTTGTCACACCAGGAAGTGCCCTTTTTCATGTCTTATTAAAAATAGACAGAGGGCAGGAAATGCATCATACCAACACCTTTATGGCATCACTATATATTCACACGTGATTGATAAAAAACATATCATATTATGATTTCTTAATGTCATGACAGTACTTGATAAAACCTAAAGCCTTTCAAAATACTCATTCTCAGTGGTTCGAAAGTGATGGGGAAAATGTTACTTTTTCTCAACATCAGTTCCATTATTAGCCAGTTGTCATAGCAACAATATTGTAAATTACTGTCTTTTTTGTTTATATAAATTGTCTTTACAGATCGAATCCTTGTACAATCACGTTCTGTACATCCCTGTGGAAATTAAAGTCTAATGACAACTAGATCATCCTTGTTATGCCAAAATGTATATTCCCTTGAAACTAAAAGAGTGCCACATTACTGAAAGCCTAATATTTTGTGTAGAGCAGTATAGGTAGAGAAAATCCTCTTGAGTTTCCGTGTAATTTACCAAGGTTCCCTACTAGGGCTTCTGTTAACAGTTGTAAACATGTATATAGCAAAATTTACCCAAGTTTCCCAAGTATTTACTGACGTTCCCCACGAGTGTGTCTGTTAAAGCTGCACTAGCTGCAACTGGAATGATTTTTGAAACTGTTTTGTATCATACACCCTTAACAGTATTGAAACACTTGTGAGTAAACATATGTGTGTAGCTGCACTCTATAGTATGGAAAAATAAATCCAATCAAAGTGATTTTTGGGTCCACACCCTAAAGTCAGCATCCCAACACTCTCAATATCAAGTTGTTACTATTACACTTTTAATCACAGATCAAAGGTGAAATGTACCTCAGACTAATTAACATGATAAATGTCTTAATTATTGGTGTTTGAACAATTTACAGTAAATTTATATTGTTAGTTGTCTGATCAAACAATAACACTCCAGTTACGGCCAGTGCACCTTTAAAATAAAATATTTGAGTTCCCCAACAAAAGCTATGGTACTGATAGAGATGTAAATCAATCAGATATTGTCCTCTGTAACCCATCCTGAATCTCACCTGAAACAATACATGTTAGTTATTGAATGCATTCATTTTCTATTGTAATGGTTTAAAAGTTGCAAACAATTATTACAACCACATAGAGTAAAGTCACTATAGAATGTTATTTGAAACTGTTTTGTATAAATGTAAAGACTTACTCATTATATTGTTCACCCTGAACAGACTTGCAGCACCTGTGGGTGAACGTTTTTATGTGGCTGATATATGTACACATATGATATGGTACTTGTAAACAATAAATCCAATCAAAGTGTTTTTGGGTCCGCACCCAGAAATCAGCAACTCAATGTGAAGGTGATTATGATTTCAACCTGTTACTACTTCTGGATACAATCCACCTCTAATTAATATGTACAATGTCTAATTATTGGTATTTTAATGATTTCAGTGACTGTATTGTTGGTTTTCTGATTGCAAAAATATTACTACGGTTACAGCTAGTATAGGTTTAAGTTCAAGTAATTACAGATCAACTAACTGAATGTACATATGTATGTGTGTGTGTGTGCATGCGTGTGTGTGCATATGTGCATATGTGTGTGCGTGTGCCCGTGTGTGAGTTCATGTGTGTGCATTTGTGTGTATATGTGTGTGTGTGTGTATATGTGTGTGTGTGTGTGTGTGTGTGTGTGTGTGTGTGTGTGTGTGTGTGTGTATATACGTATGTGTGTATGGATGGATGGATGGATGGATATATGCATTGGATCTACTATAATGTAAAGTTATATAGTAACAATAAATTGCCAGGTGATTTATGATTCAACTTCTGTTATATATTATTTTTCCTAACAGGTGAAACCAGACCTTAATATACAGACATGCAAGTCATTGTGCATGTACAGTGACGTCATCGGATGATGTCATCAAGTTATTTACATAGCTGTGACAGGTGATTAAATCCCACAATGCACTTTGACTCTATTTGATCTCACCTTGACAGCAATAGTTTTCCTCATCTATATAATCAGGGTTTAAGCTGTGTCAAACCCAAACTGACACAAACTGTCCTGTTTTATTAGATTGATATATGAAAAATTAGCATATTGCTAATTGTGGCATATTTAGTTAAAGGAATATGCTGGCCAAATTGAGAACTGTTTTATCTATAATTTTTTTAAAACGCACAGTATTTTCTTCATGTTGATTTACATGCTGAAATGAATATACAATCTATTAGTATAACACTGATAGATTTTTATGCATTTTCAAAAATTATGACATAAAATTATATATTCAATTAACTTTGCTCTTTTGCTGCAACTTGCATGGTTACTAACAATGATTTCATTTGAAACAAAAACAAAAACAACACAGATTAAAATATTCAAAGCAAGTCAATGCAGTATGAGTTTGTCAGTGTTATGCTTTCAAACATACTTCTTCATTTCACACACACATATGAATATTAATACCAATTTCTCTGCACTGATTAGTCTCCATAATCACTCAATCTGATGGTGACTAAATATTTTGTGACTGATGCTAAAACAATAGTGCACCAAAGAATGTATATATACTCATATATGTACATTGACTGATATACGTTCTCTATCCTTTAATTAGGGCATGAATCATTCCATCAGTGGCCTACAACAGTTGTAAACTGAGATAGACATATGATCTGACAATGTATAATGAAAGATAGACATATGTACCTGTCAATAAACATTCAAACAAACAGACAAATCAAACAATATGAAACATATATAGCATACGTGTATTATATGTAATTATCCATACATCCAAACATATACATGCATGCATGTGCATGCACATATGCACCCATGCATGCACACACACGCACACATGCACATACATGCATACATACATACATACATACATACATACATACATACATACGTACGTACGTACGTATGTATATACATATATATATAGATACAGACACAGACAGACAGACAGTCACACACACATATATATATACACATACATACATACATACATAGACCAGTCATAACTTTAAAGCACAAACTGAGCATACGTATACCAACTGACAGAAAAACATACCAGTATTAACAAACAGCTACTCTAGCTTGTAGATGGACATATAGTCCAACAGACAGGAAATTTTATTAATTCAAATTATCTTGTCGATGCTGAGAAATCAACGCTTGTTATGTTAAACAGACAGACAAACAAACAATACACACAAGTATGTCAATAGTAAACAATACTATCACTGATAGTTTATTTAATATTTTGGGGGGGGGGGGGGGTTAATGAAAGGTACAGTATAATTACCTCCCCCTTCCCAAAAAACCAGAATATCATCAATTGCAGGCTATATTTCATCACACGTATAGTTATAAAGCTAACCAGCGTTGACAACAGCCTATAATATAAACATGTGATATATGTGGTCTTTATACCTAGATTACATGAGAATGTCAAATGTACACCAACTAAACCATTCAATATAAGTACATAGCAGTGTCTGACTGTGTACCCAGATTACCAGTTATGTTGAGAATTCAAATAGGTAGGCTACATTATAATAACAGTATTACAAATTACACCTCAGTGTCGATAAAGCACGGTGTCAGCAGTAAATTTGTGGGCAGTTAAATTTATCAATCTCAGTAGATCATATTTATTTTGTTCATTCTGTGCGATATTTTATGTTTCACTTGTCAGTAGCTAGGTCAGTGTAACATTTTATGAATGATGTAAAACTAGTTTTTTTTTCCGCTTCACTGGTTTGTAACCGAAAAACTTGTTTATTCAAAGTTTCTGTTTCACATCTCCATTAGCATTGTGTTTTGTGACACCAGTACACTTGTGGTTAAATCAGGGAGAACTTCTCATAGCTGTGGTTAATCCCAGCAATAACACAACCAGCGTTGTGCAGTCCAGAAATAGTCACTTGGCGACACATTGCAATTAAAAGATCACAATCAAGTAAAAAAAAAACTCTCTGAATGAAATCATCTGAAATATATTCAACCTCCGGTAATAAATGATTTATGAAAACAGATTTATTTACTGTTGCATTATAGATCTCTTTTTATATTATTTCATTCGGTGATTTACGACCTGGTGTTGTCTTACTCCGATGAAATTCCTTTCTTATGTACTACATTGACTGTGTAATAGAATATGGAATCAAAAACGAAATTTTTGAGAACTTCAACGATATTTTGTTTTATTGTTTCTGAATATTTTTACCATAAGTCATAAATTTATGATTTACGTTAGGACTGTTTTATGAGCTACAATGGATTACATACCAGGGTTTCTATGAGTCTATGTTGAACTACTCTATTACTGTGTCTAAAAATAACTAAAGGCTGTCAAAAATTAATTCAGATGCTGGTACCATGGCAAATTATTGGCTTTGTGACTCGGACGACATATTCCACAATTAATCGGGGTGACATTGTTCATGTTAAAGCTGTAGTCACCTGTAACTGGAATATTTTTGGGACACTGTAAATTGTTACATGTAATGACTTACCCTTGATTTTGTACATTCTAACCCTAAAAGATATACTCCTCTGTGTAGCTTTATATGGTATACGTTAACACTAACATTATGAAATATAATATTAGGTCCATACCTTATATTATTTTCACTATATCTCAGTTGTATTCTCATTTTGTTGACTAGGTAACGCTAGTTAGTATTTCAAGTTGTGGGTATGTATATGCATGTGTGAGTAGCAACTGAAAGTAGATTATAAGAAATGTGGTGTCATTCAGCTTATAGTTAGGCTTCCCTTTACATGAAGTGGTGTCTAGTACAGCTGAGGATCTAGGTGAATGGGGATTTGGAATGTGATGGGGGAAATAATGAATTCCAAACCCCCGTTGACATGGATTCCAGGCTATGTCTGATAGTGTAGCAATCGATATATCATATCTTTCGGTTGAATTAGAAAGGCTTCATGTCTGAACCATCAACAATCTGTTTAAATTTTGATAAAAAATAAAAGAATATCCTGTCTTCTCAGTACTCTCGGAAGACGGCAAAGTGTGATATTTACACTAGTTAGAGTTTGACATTAAAAAGAATATCTTGTTTTCTCTTTACAACGAAGACGCTGAAGTACAATTGCAGATAAAGTTTGACATTATAGAGATATCATGTCTTCCCTTTACACCCAAATACAATTACGTTAGATAAGGATTGCTAGCAATCTGTTGCTATGTTACTTAGCAACTCTTTGTTATTTTCTCAAATCATAACTCTGAAGACGTTCTTTTTAATTCTCATAGGGTCTCATCATGGATGCTAAATCAAGAACCTAGCACGTCAGCTTGTTTCATCACTTCATCGACAAATAATACTGGCCACATGCATGTGTGAAGATGACATCACAGCTATTATATTTCAGTTGCCTAGTAAGTTTTAATAGTTTAGTTTATTTTCAAAAGAATAGGGCCACCACCTATCATTCAATGAAAAGAGGATAAATATTACAGTAACTTTTGGAACACAATGACAAATAAAATAGAAATTACAAAGAAAATAGCATCTTCTCTCTGAGTAAGAACGTTTTAAATACAAAAATAGACAAACGAAAAATGTAAGTTGATTACCGGTCGAAAGTAAGGTTATAGATTTTTCACGTGTTGGGTACTGTATGAAATAATTTGGTATTAGTTCCTTTCTAAGAACTTAGTAAGTCAGGTACTTAGTAAATCAATGTATAACTGTATAAATGATTTTTATCTCAACAACTTACCACCAAAATTTATGTTATTAATTTTGTCTGATACAATTTTCTGAAAGCAACACAGTGTTCCCTGTATAAGGCAGCTAAAACTGCCTTATACACTTTTGCAGTTTTCTACTGTGATAATAAAGTTATGTATTTTGTGCTACTAATTGCCAGTGAAAATTATGGCTAAATGAAATATAAAGACACAGGATCTGAAAAATAATTTGGTTTTCTCTGACTCAGTTATCTTTACTACTAACTATCTTCTTTCCTTGGTTACAGGTAAGTATAAATGTATACCTCATTTTTTCCAGAACTACCCTTAACAACTATGTTGGTCATTCATCACACATTCTTAATTTCTAAATGTATGCAATCGTAAAAAAATCTTAGAAGGAACACTGATTTGCAACTCTTTTTTGTGCTGGTAATTGCTCACAACGATTTTTCTTTTTAAGAAGGCAAATACAAACACACACACATCTATAGAGTTCCATTCAGGTTTTGGGACTACCTGACATGGCTATGTTGCACGCACTATATCATGTCACTGTGGAACTGTCAAGGCTCTCCCAGTCAGACTACAGGCTATCCCGGAGTCACCCAGCAAATATAGCACCTACATGAGTAATCGTCCCTGACTTCTTGAGTCACCCCAGATTCACACTCGTCTTGTGAGTGAGACACAGCTGAGTGATACAAAGCCTACCCATCGAGTCCATAGAAAACTCACTCTGGGTTTGGGTCGGTCACAGAAAAAGAACCCATGACCTGAATGCTAACCACTATGCTACACGGAGCCAGTATACTCTTGAGATCTTAGTTTGACTTTTTAGCCCCCCCCCCCCCCCCCCCCCCCCCCCGGTGATATTACAATGGGCTCTGTCCATCTGTCTGCATGCATGTGTACATGCATAATACATCATTTCTTTGACATGAAACATCTATATCTAATGAAACCTATATTATATGGCACATATGTGTATCACTTTTTTGTGTGACATACAAAAATTTGATTGAATGGTGGCCATTTATTATTTCATCCATTAACTGAATTATCACAGAATAAAAGTATTTGAGTCTATGTCTTCTATGAAGACTTGTTTTATATAACCACAGGTTTATTGTACCACAGGGGTTTTATTATCAATAGTACTGCCTCAATGTCAAGATTTAATATCAGGTAATTTTTATGATATTTGATATAAGGTAGTATATTAATATGGAATTATGGTGATTATGAAGTGAGGAGATATTATAAAGACAGTTTATATTTCATGTATCACTGTACTAGGGATGATCGCACAATGTCATACAAGCTCAATAAATGAACTTTATATAATAGTTCGTTTAGCGTGGGAGGGGGTCTGGTGGCAATGTAATTGCAGAACTTCTTTTTTGCACTAAACAAATTTTGAAAACTCTCATGTCTGTAACAGGTTCTGTATTTACTACCGAGATGTTGATAAGTTGATAAAATTTACTTCTAATGTGAGATACATTGTTGGGTTTCTGTTAATATTTTAATGTGTTTATGATCATGTTTTTACATAGCATTGATCGATCGTAGTAGCACGACTGCCAGAATTTTCATCATGGTTTACTTCATATATAAACGTGTCAATGTCACACTTTAGAATGTTCGTTTAGGAGGGGGGGGGGGTTGAGCTAAACGAACAAAGTTCCTCTATTGAGCTTGTGTGATCATCCCTCATCTTATGTGTGACATTAATCAATTTTGATCAAACGTTGACAACTTTTTTGTTATATAGAAGATATAACAATTTTACTTAATTGGAAAAATGACAATTTCTACTCACTGTGCAGTCAAACAATTTCTTGAAGAGAATATTTTCGCTGACATCTCATCAGCTTCATCAGGGGATTTGCTTCAAGAAATGTTTTGACTCTGTGAGTAGAAATTTTCATTAGTAACTATGAACCCAGAGTCCATGAATAAATGTTCATTCTCGCATTGATTTTTTATTGTTAAAATAAGGAAAAGTGATGACAACCATGCACCTAGTCTTTGTCATATGCCACACTATCAGATAACATGTCACAACTGAAAGAGAAGCCTGAATATAGAGCTGAATAAGAAATATATATATTACATTCTGCCATGAATCTAATCTAGTCTTATATGCATCACCTCCACTGTATAGCCAAATGGATTTCTCTAGCACAGAAGTCTGTTTTTAACACCAACAGCGATAGTTTATGCTATTGGAGCATTGGTATAACGTGATGATGTTATCATGTCCGGACTTTCACACATTCAAACTGGAGGTTGAGTTTGTAGTAAACTGAACAAAGTAACCAATTACAACCACCTGTCAGTGTGTGATGGATTACTACTAACATGTACTGTTCATCCCTTCCCTAGCAGGAGATTTCAATAGAATTTTTCTGTTTGACTATACGTTAGAAAGAGATCATAGAGAATGAGAACACATATAGTAACTAGACTAGCATGACTCGTGCTGACAATTGATATCCACATGTCCACTTGATAACATAAAAGGTAAACGAGGCTATTAAAGTTAGCAAAAAAATGTGTAATTCTGATTATAAACCAACCCTGCCTAGCTTAAATTTTCCTGTACTAACAGTGATAAGTGAAAGTATAATTTCAACAACAAAATATTCTGTGCTCAAGAAAGACTTATTGTGTGTGTGTGTGTGTGTGTGTGTGTGCGCACATGTGCGTGTGCACGTGTGTGTGTGTATTTCTGTGTGTGTATGTGTGTGTGTGTGCACGTGCGTGCGTACGTGTGCGCGCGCGTGTGTGTGTGTGTGTCAATCATTAGGGTTTGAACCAATTAAAACGTGGGCCTTTTGTAGATGTATGCTTATCAATGTCATGTTTTTGAGTGTAAGCATCTGACAGCTGAAAATAAAACCCCTAGACAGGCAATTAGTTCATTAAAGGCAGGATGTAATTATTTTTTAGCCTTGGATTTAAAAAATTTGCTAGCGCTGAGGAGTTCCTCTAGATCCTTGAGTGGAAGTGTGAACATCTATTGCTTGAGTGGAAGTATGAACATCTATTGTCTCTCAAGGTAAAAAGCAAGTTTTCTGGTCAACTATATGGGACTTGGTTTGCTAGCCCAGCGACTTGACTATCTGGCTTAACATAATACTGGCTTGACAGATGTCCTGTGAATAGAACTGCATGTAATGTCACTGAAGCCACTTAGCCAAGTCTGTGAGCCAAGTCTTACAACATTGTATACGCTGTCTTTCAGGGCAAAAGCAAGTCTTGTAATCATCTGGTCTCCTATATGGGACAAGGTTTACAGGTCTGAAGACTTGCCTATCTAGCTCAAAATGCTGGCTTGACAGAATGCTGTTCTGGCAAACGATGTACATTGCCAAGTCAGCCTGTCTCTTGATGAAGTTTTACACAATAAGATAAACATTGCATACGATATCTCAAGGAAAAGCAAATTTTATAATTTCTACTATACAGACTAATTTTACAAGATTAATTCAAAACTCAGACAATGAAATAAAATTTGGTGAAGTTGTTTGTTTTCTTCAAAATAGAAAAACTGAAAGGGATAAACTTAAGACATAAACCATAGACCCCTGAATGAACATTCACTCCATGGTGTATAGCTAAACAAAAGAAAATGTGAATTGATTATAAGTCTTTCAAGAGTAGCTAAGATCAGTACAGAGATCTTTGTTTATATTGTTTAAGGTCATGACCTTTCCGGGTGTTATTTTATCAACATTTCTGATTTTTCATACATTTACTGTACACCATAAAGGGAGCGTATATGATTATACTTTTTCGTAAATTACAAAAAGGATGTTTAAGATCGACAGTGAAAACTAGCACAGGTGATTAAATGCAGATCATTATTTTGATCTACCAGAGAAATACTGTGTTGCAGTAGGTTGTTTATATGTTGTAATGTCTGTGTGGGTTATTCGTTTAAGATACCCTCTAGGTTTATGTGGGGGTGGTTTTTCTTGACATTGTACATAATTAATGAAGGAGTTAGTCTAATACATGTACTTAGAACACAGTCATGGATCTAATCTCAAAGTCAAAATAAGTCTTGGTTTAAACACTGTATACCAAACTGAAATCATACATGTAGTTGCGATGAGCCAACACATGTGACAATGTCTCAAGTATCTAGATTGTGGGAAACCTTAGATGACACATACTAAACTGAAATAATGATTGGGATGAATTATAAGAACTGCCTACCCACCTACACAGACTGGTACCTACACATTGTCATAAATTGACTAAGAGAAGATACCTTACTGTAACTGAAATGACCATATGCCATGCCCCCCCCCCCCACACACACAGACATACCCAGACATGCATGCACGGACACACACACACACACACACACACACACACACACACACACACACACACACACACACACACACACACACACACACACGCATGCATGCATGCATGCATGCATGCACACATGCACACACAAACACACACATACATACATACATACATACATACATACATACATACATACATACATACATACACACATACATACATACATACATACATACATACATACATACATACATACACACACATATTATTACCCACACTGAATAGTGTCCTCAATAAATTAAATAATAAATTAAGTAGCATTTTCATGCTGATCACAATAGAAAAATAATACAATCACTGATCATGTGAAATATCAACTGTTGTACTATATTGTGACCATACTAGTTTGCAGCCTGATTAATAACATGGTCATTTTCTTGTTGCCAGGTATCAGCAAACAAGATCTCAGTGAGTCACACCATAGTGTTGGATTTCTTTTGCACCCCACAGATAGAAACATACTACAATTATCTAATTAGTAACTATCGATACAAAGTCAAATGAAGGCAGAGAAAGTCACATTTGATGCTAAACTTTGTCAGTAACCATTAAACATATAACAGTCTAAGTATTGTGAAAGACAACTGCTTTATGATGACTCACCATTATACATGACGCTAAAATGTGAAGTAACATTTTGTGCTATGGCAGAGATGAAAATCATGACTCGCTCCTCCAATGACTTATATAGCCTAGGTACCTACTTTATAACATACATAACTACCTGACCTGGCATCAGCTGATGTGATGATTTACAATGTCAGCTAAATGTATATGATTGTATCAAACAAATATTAGACACAAAAGTGGCTACAATAAAACGTTAGTCAAACTACATGACTGTGGAAATAGCTAGTAAAGGATAGAATTACTTGTCGTGTCTGACAGATAATCCACAGCAGCTTACCAAGACTCTTTCTTCAGAATCTCAACCAGAGATAATTACTGTCTTTTGAGTTTGTTGTTGACTTAAGCAGCAGCTGAATAAACCCCTAACACTGGGGGCAATACTAAAAGTAATCTACTGTTGCTGAGGCAACCATCTGACCTTTGACTTCATCTTCATGATCATTCATTCAACAGGTGGTTGCAAACAGAAGAACATCTGCTAGCCACTTTAATTCAGTTTTAAGTTTACTGAGATAATTCACACTTTTTTGTTTACTTAGTGATAGAATAAGAAAACAATTACCTAGATTAACTAAATCAATTATGGCATTTCTTACAAAGAAGTCATAATTTATTATATAGATATATCTCCTCCTGAACCTAATTCAGCTGTTCTGTGCAACATAACTGAACAGTATTGTATTGATATTACCAGTAATGTAATGAAAAAAATAATTTGATAAAGGGATAAAGTATTATTTAGATGGTTATGTATAGCAAACTGTGTTATTTATTAACAGAAATCTCACATTAACAGCAATCTGCTACACATGATTATTTTGTAATTACATAAATTATAGTACCTCAAAAAGTAGACAATTAACTGCTGCTTAGTTGGTGTGAATTGTACATGACAAGATTCCAGATTTAGAACAGTTGTAATATCAAATTACCATGTAGATGAGATCATTTTTTTTTGGGGGGGGGGAGGGCTGGGTTGTTAAAAACTTGAAGGGATTTCCATAAGATGTTAATTTGAAGTGACCTCATTGTGGTAGGTTTTATGTTGTTGTGTACATAACAATGTTAAATACCTGCATGTCATAAATATATCTGGTTATTGTTGAGCATACTTTTATCTCCAATAGACATTTTAATAACACAATCTAAGGTGTACTTGACTTACATGGGATGTTACTTTAGGTGGTTAATCAATAATCAGCCAGGACACCTATCTTACTGAATATACCACTATATATTTTTTTTAGTTTGTGTTAGCATTACAAGTAGCATGGGGGGGGGGGGCAGTATCAGTGGCCAGCTCTGGTAGGAGTGTGCAGCCACTACTGCCAACACCAGACCCCATTTTAGACCTATTTTAACCAGAAACCAACATCCCGTTTTAGTCCGTTATAGGTTTTTAGAAGATCAAATTTTAAACCAGTTTTCACTCTTGCATTTTTTCCTTCATGAGGCAACATTTTTGGGGCAACTAATGACAGTTATGACGACAGACTTCGTTAGACCAAGCAAAATCGGAAATAACATAGCGTGGATTCCATGTTAGATTCTTCAGCTCAAAAAAATCATTAGTCCAAAGGGCTAGAAAATGCACTCCAAAGGGTGGCAGATATATATATAGTCAAGTACAGGGAGTAGCCCCAAACTTGAACAAAGAAACTGTCAAAATCTCAACACTAAGCATCCTTATTGATGTTTTCCTCAACACATGGTATCTCAGTAAGGTAACAAAAGTGTTGACAATGAACCTGTCAAAATCTCATAGTGTGTTTTTCCTCACACACTTGACATTTGCAAACTGTGGAAACTGACAAGACACTTCAAAGAGTAAAATACATCACTATAAACACTCTTGTTAAAATATCAGTTCAAAAGTAAACGACATTATATTCTGGTTGTTTTAGATCTGTTGATCAAACATACATGAGGAAGGTACAAATATTGCTATTAGAGTTACTAATTATTTCTCTGTTTCTCAGTGCATATAACACATCCATGCTCATTGTAACGCTTTTAAATTTTGAGTCGGTTGGTTAAAATTGAACAAGTAAAAAAAATAATTGGGTACCTCAGTACATGTTGGTGATGCTTTCAGTTCATATACTTTTAACAGTCAGAATGACTTAGAAATGACAATCACAGTCAGAAGGAAACTTTGAACTATTTTATTTTACACGTATTAAAGGTCTTGTATGTCAGCAGTGAACAATGATTTCCTCCTTTATACACGTTTATGGGTTCATCACCTTACAATCAATGACATGGTGATTTTTTATCTAATCGTGAATATAGGGCGTCGTTTTTTTATTATTATTTCATAGGATTTAAGAAATGTAGGGTTGGTTGGGTCATGGGTCAAACATAAAAATAACAAGGGCTACC
>NC_135563.1:15522150-15684650 GCF_964340395.1 Glandiceps talaboti | reverse complement strand
GCTGTCACGCTCCACTTCGTTCAATAAGTCTGCCCCAAGAAAAAAAAATTTCAAAGTGCTACCTCCAATTTCCCAAAGATTAGCCGTAATGAATGAATTCCAGTTCAGAGCGAAACACCAACGATATAAAGGGTTCATCCGTTTGACACAAAGCTGTATTTCTGGTTTCTTACGGAACGTTCTCTCGCACACTATACTGAATATATTACTATATATATATATACAGGTCCGTTAAGTGTTCCTTCTCAATAACCCACCCTCGCACAATAAACGCTTTGTGGTACATACTCGTCAGGGTTCTGTTATTCTTCCTTTCAAACGCACTCCATGCAACCACCTCTAACGTTACATCCATCCATCACTACATCCAATAGCATGGACTACTGCGCTACAGTATCAACAGTTCAGTTCATCAGACTTTTTATTAAACGGCTCGAAGGAGCCCGTCAAAGATAATTATTAAATTTAATACAATATAAATTCTCAATACTCGAGATAAATTTTATAGAACAAAAAATATTTCAACAACGGCATGCAAAAAACAGCAGACCTAACAAACACGGTCTACATTAAACTGTTTAAACATATTATAAATAAATTCTGTGCACCAACGCACCAGCAACCAATTCTATTTGCAAGGTGCTGGATTGAAATTCAAAAAGCAAACACACAACACGTTATTAAGCTACAAGGTGTCCTTCATCGACCATAAACACACTGGCAATATCACAATCGCCATCAAAGCAGAAAAATTATAGCGTCCTCATGAACGAGCGCTTTCCACGATTCTTCTATTAAAATATCTTCTAAAATACAAAACATTTTTTTTTAATTTCGTGAAAAGACACAGTATTGCCATATGTAAGAATGTGTAAACGTTAAAATAAATCCTATATCATTGCATTCAATTTTACGTCATCTATAAAATATTTTGTTCGAACATTTCCTCAAAATTGAATATCAATTACAGCGGTGTGAATCATACATAATATT
Organism: Glandiceps talaboti; assembly: GCF_964340395.1. Lineage (NCBI taxonomy): Eukaryota > Metazoa > Hemichordata > Enteropneusta > Spengelidae > Glandiceps > Glandiceps talaboti. Next base: position 15,683,657 of record NC_135563.1, on the reverse strand, counting down.
AACTTTTTTTTCGCACATGCTGCTCCTTTTTTATACAAACGTAGAAAATGTAATACAAAAGTGGTACGAGAAAACCCTTCAAAATAGACAAATTTCTGTCTACACTAAAAACAGGCTCTCCATCCAGTAAATTTTCCGGCTATATAAAAATTTGTACGAAGACAATGAATGAGTTTAACCGAAAGGCGGGCCACCGTAGTGCCCTTACACTGTAGTCTCATATAAGTTTTTTGCACAATATATACGCTAAAAACCCACACTGGTATTCAAAACCAAGTAAGCTTCCATGTTTGTACATCAACCAAAACGAATTGGCAAAATTATGGCAGTATCATATAGTAAAGATATAAGTAAATGTTTCTAACTAGAGAAAAATCCCAGCCTTTATGCTGTCAAAATATAACGGTTACATATTAACAAATAATTCTCAACTGAATTGAAGTACGGATGAAATATAAATTGAGCAAAGTTCGACAAATGTGGACGTGTAACAAAAAATAACAATATTTCAACACAAGGTAAATTACTGGTTTTAAGTACCCGATTTGAAATAAATGTTTGTGATTCAAGATCAAGTCAAAGGAAGAGTTCATAGGTTCAATAACACAATATAAAGTTCCGAGTAATCAGATGGATTTCATGGCACCGTTACGTTACACAAACAAGAGAGTTCTTTGTTGCGAAAATCTCCTGTGAAATGTCAAGCATACGGTTTTCAAATTGATCTCTTCTTTCCCGTCGAAGAACGCGTGGATTTCAGAAGTTTCATGCTTGGTTGTTCTTCTCCTTTTCCAAGTGGGCAGTATTTAATAGTGTGCGCATTTTCGCCGTTGGCACCACATATTGGGCAGGTATACGCTTTCAGTATTGGACAAGTCACTTTACCATCACCGTCCTTCAAAGCATGAGTCGCGTACACCGACTCGCTCTCTCCGTTGTTTCTGCAGAAAACACAAACTTGCTGACCTGGTTTCTTTCGATTCTGCTTCCCTCTGCGGAGACCAACACTTCTGCCGTTCTGTACTAGATCAAGCGGACTGGGAATGCGAGGAACCTGGAAATCGGAGAACCCGAACGACGAAAATTCGAAGTCACGGTCTGTACCATTCAATGAGAAATCACTTGCCGAGCTCGCGCTACTTCCCGTGCTGTCAAACCTCTCTCTTGTTATGGGTGAAAAGAATAATTTGTCGACGTCGAAATCTTCATCCGCCAACGGGTCTTCCATGCTCCACACTCTCGCAGCTTCTCTTGCATTCGTAACTATTTTAGCAAGGCCGAAGTAGTCCTGGAAGGGTCTAAACTCCGGACGTGGCCGCATCATGTGAAGAGCCTGGGATTTGTGATGGAGCTGAGGTAATGATAGCTCGTCGTCCACGCTGAACAGCGACTCGCCTTCGTCAGAATCACTATCAAACAGATAACTTGGCATCATGGCTTTGAGCATCTTGTATGTCCACTAGTAGTACAAGGATAGTCAGTCACTACGAAGGCACAACGTAACGTAACGTAAAAATCCACGTTTTCTAGTCACTTGTTTCTCTCATGCGATGTTCACCCACTACAGAGCTATGAATATACTAACTGAAGGATAGCTGGGTCTTGTAACAAAACACCATCAAAACATAAATTATGCAAATAAGGGGCGGAACTAAAACATTCACAAAGTGCGCATGCTTGAGTGGATTAGGCGCTCGACCCTGTTGTTTACCTGTCGAAAGTATGCTAATAAGCCAGCTGGACCATCCAATTGACACGATCTTATCATACGACATGTAAATAGGCCCAGACAGGATGTCGCCCTTTCAATCAGTTACTCTTTAATCAGCCAATCAGAGCAAGATTTGTCGAGAAAGCTACATGTGCTAAATGACAGCCGCCGTTCTCATATAAAAATGAATTTGGCGCGTGGGAAAAGAATCGAAGTTCAATCAGCAAAAAAGCAAACACTTTTGCGAAATTTCACGCAACTTGTATCCCAATACTTTGCTAAGGAATTCCGGAAGTAAGTTTTCCTCTAATTGACACCGTAGTGTGACCGGAATGTATCTTTATCGGCCTCCAGCAGAGATAGTTGTTATGTATGAAAATGTTTGATAATGATACGAGCAAAGTAAACAGCCGACCTAGTTAATATCCAGTTGATGGGTGCTCGTAATTTCAAGTTTAATTAAATGTGATGAACATGAGCAGTTGCAATTGGCGGATTCAGCGTTATCGGGTCATCTGAACAGCTCATTGAAACGTGTTTGACGTTTTTATTTCCGATCTCCCACGGTGGTGGCGCCCAACTCTACTACTGCTATTCCAACAACCATGTACATTTCCTTTGTAGTAGAAGTCGTACACGGTGCTGACTTCTGACGACGTTTATGTCCTTTTCAGCCATGGAAACTTACAGTAGACATGGCAATAAACATGTACAGAAGAAAAATAACGAAAAATCCAAAAAAATGTACTCCATCCATCCATCCATCCATCAACACACACACACACACACACACACACACACACACACACACACACACACACACACACACACACACACACATACATACATACATACATACATACATACATACATATTTATTAAGCCGTGTACACAAGAAGTGACATTGGCAAGAACATATACCAAATACATACATACATACATACATACATACATACATACATACATACATGCACACACACACACATACATACATACATACATACATACATACATACATACACACACACACACACACACACACACACACACACACACACACACAAAATGTACTGTATTGTACGGTTTCGTTTTTCTGTCATTGTCTTTCTCATTATTATATTACGTCTACATGAATTTATATTACAAGTAGTCTGGATGCCAACGTGGTGAAGGTGTAAATAACGATATAACCCGACACCGTATAGGAGAACTATATTACGAGAAACACAATGGAAGCTTGCATTTGACCAAAAGAAAAATGACAGCAACGCGATTTTGAAAGCAAAATAATATACTCAAGTATTTAATCAACGCCAACGCATGATAGAAAACTGTTTACAATTGATCTCATGACAAATAAGAAGTCTTACAAAACATTTAGCTGCAATAAGTGTAGAGTTAGTTTTGAATTTGAGTAAACGTTATTGTTGTTGTTGTTGGTTTTTGTTTTGTTTTTTGTTGTTGGGTTTTTTTGGGGGGGTTATCTGTGTCCGTTCCGGGATTTAAATTCAACAAACTGACAAACACATGTCGGTCAGTTTAATATACATTGGGTCCAATTATTGGACTGGTTTACACTGTACTTGGTTGGACTCCAAGCCTTACAGAGTGAATAGGTATCTATTATAAATATTACACTAACGCGACTTCTGGACTTTCAATCGTAGGCCTGGTGTGGTGTAGACACTGTACTGCATGTACTTGCTATTTATAGCGGACTCAATTCAATTCAATTCTTTATTTATTTACTTTGAGCAATTTCTGCTCATTAGTTACAGAACTAGAAAAACAAAAATCGTCACAATTTACTGTTACGCCTACAACTTGTGACCTTTTCAAAGGAGTTCAAAATGGCAGACAAAAATGCCTGTCTATTTATCCACCCTTAATACGCAGGGCCAAACAACCACACGCCTCATATTTTCAGACGTGGTGCATTTACAATGTTAATGCAGTTCCGCGAAATCATAACACTGATGAATGGGGGATTTCCAGCTGTCAAGTCAGGCAGCAAAATCAGGGAAACTTTTTGCCTCGTTCTGAACGTAGCGCTATGCATTGTGGACCAGTGAACTTTCGACATGGCTGCCTCCCAGGACCGCCTCCAGTTTTGGGAGAAAAAGTACCAGAAAGCCGAAGATGACCTGATAAAATTGAAGACATGTGCAGTTAGAGGTAGAATCTTTAATTGAGTTTACAGTCCATGCTCTAGTTAGCGAAATATTTTGTTCGTTTGTCGAAAAAGTGCAGGATATCGCACTACTTCCTTGTTGACATCGTATCGCGATATCGGCCTCGGTTTGTGAATTTGCACCTAGCTCCGATCCGATGTCCGTATTTTTTAAAAGTTCATGTAAATATCAGAAGCGCGCGAGTCATGCTATGCTGGTAGAAGAAGAGAAGAGTTATGATTTTAATGTCATGATACCCTGACACGATTTATGTTATCGCATGTGCTTAGTAGAACCAATAAAAGACGATCCAGTACACTACCACGTCGTGTGGTTAATATAGTGTTTAGGGAATGCGGAAGTAAATTTTACTTCCGCATATTACGTGTTTGAAACCATAGAATTCCCTTTCGATACCCAGAAAGAATAGAAGTTTTTGAATAAGCATCAACCTTCTATTGTATAGAGATCACTGTAGTCGATTTCTTACAAATATAAAAGAATATGATGATTGTAAAAAAAACATTTGTTCACAATATGGGATAGATAGATATTAGTTTAGTTCGTGTCGACCGTGTTCCGAATTTACACTACGTTATCTTCATCCATTACTGTGTGGAGATAACGTAAGGTGTGGAGATAACGTAGTGTAAAATCGGACCATGGTCGTTAGGAACTAGACTATGGATAGATAGAATTCAACAGTTATACTTTGTAAACATATCAAGTTAATATTTCAACTGAAGTTTGTTGGTTTTAAAAGCAAAAGTTGACAAAATATTAGCTTAAGTTAGAGACTTGGCCATTTAGGCTTGACAGTACTGTATGAATTGTGAGTCAATGAAAGGGCCAACAAAAAAGTATGAGGAACCCAGTTTATAACTATGCCTACTTAAAGCACTTATAGTACTCAGCTATATCAACTCAGTTGTACTCAAAGCATTGTGATAAAATGTACTGACAAAAATATTGGTTGCCAAGTTTTAACTATAACTAATTTGGATAATATTGAGTTCATTATAACTGAATCTGTTAACAGACACTGTCAGGCCTAGAATCTAACCACATCACTTTCTTCCTACATCGAAGTACAATGAATTAGCAGTGTCAATACACCTAGATTGTAGGCTACATACTGTCATGTCTAACCAAGGCATGTACTTCCTGTTTTGGAAACTAGCTTGATAAGAAACTAGTGACCAGAGACTTCTTGCGGTGTTGTTGTCTTAAGATGTTTTCTACACTATGAAAGCTTTTTGAGATCATAACAAGACTTATCTGTTGGTTAATACGAAACAAATTGATTCCAAATTATCATCCTCTATATTCTGATAAGAAGTGTCACCTTTTGTATTTAAAAGGTAAACATAATATTGGAAAGTATGTGTATGCAAGTGGAGTGTCTAGCAGATTTGCAAATTCCTTCAACTAAACTTCATGGAGAGTCTGACTGGTTGCCATTTGACTGGGTTAATGACTGTTGACCCTTGACCTCAATTACAGTTGGCAATCAAGAATACTGATTTGCAATATGTATAGGCAGAGTGTTTGAAGAAGCAACAAGTTGAAAGTTGAAATGATGACCAATTCTAATTGTTGCCTTGAAGACAGTTTGTGTCTTTAATACCATCTAATGTCTTCTGACATTGTAGCATGGATACAAGTTATCCTACTAGTTGATACCCTGGATCAAGGTTTGAGGGTATGTCAAATGATATCAGAAATTTGACTGTTGGCATCAAGTTTAACTATTATAGTACTACTAGTAGAGTTAAAGTCAAAATAGTCATTTACATTTGTACTAGTAGTAACTTATTAGTGTGATGGTTTGTACAGTGTTACTTCATCTGTGTGATGGTTTGTACAACGTTCCCTCATCCACAGCTAATCAAAGTGGATGTCATTACTTGTGCATCAAGTGAGAAAACAGGTGTAACTATTTTCAAGGAAACTTGCATGAAATCATCAGAGTTGTAACTATTAAGACTGACTTGGATGATTTGTTAACTCACCTGTGACCTGAGCTAGCAATAAAATACAAGTAAATTCCCTGTGTTTGTGGGGGGGGGGGGGGGGGGGGCATTAGAGGAGGGGGTGTATTAATTGAAATATTTGACTAAACAATTGTCACAAATTACTGATTATCTGTCAACCATCTCCATCATTGGAATCATCATCAGCCACTTCTGTTGACAGTCACTAGTCTAGCTGTAATAATTGTAGCATTTGATGTGATTTTAACGGGTAATTTCTTCTGCTTTTGTGCTTTTTTTCATTCCGATGTTAACCCAAATCAAACACTACAATTCCTGCAACGCAAACACAAATAGACAGAAGCGATTCAGATCAGAATTGGAAAGTTGGATGGATTTTTCTGCTAAATTACGCCTTACCTGCCAAAAAATTGAACATTTCCTAACACCAACATTGATTACGGAGCCTTCAAGACCCAAGAAGTGTTCAGAGGTACCACAATTCTGTCAAAATCGGCAAATGTAGCAATGCATGCAGCATTTTGAAATGGGCAGTACGCTGACATTTCGCTCACGTTTTCAATGTGGTCTCGTCTAATTGCGTTTGCGTTACAGGAATTGTAGCATTTGATTCAGGTTAAAATTGGAATGAAAAAAGGCACAAATACAAGAAAATACCCCTTAAAATCACGTCAAACACTACAATTATTGCAGCTATCACTAGTCGAGCTGTGTGGAAGGCTGAAGGGTGGGGGGTGTGGGTGAGGGATGGGGGGGGGGGGGAGGAGAAGTGAATAAAGTCCTAGATGCCATTAATGACCAGTATAGAGCTCGGCAGAATCAGTAACTCCACTTAGGAGTAGTACATTTATATACTATTTCCATGAACTGTACATGTGTAGGGGAGTCATAGATTCAACTAGTAGACAGGCTGAGATGGAGAGTTCATGGCATGCATTTCTGGCTATTGTCTGATGACTGTCTATTATTCAAGATCCTAATTAGACATTTTTATACATGGTCTATGTATTTCAAAAGAAGTGGAATTTCAAGAATTCTTGTTTGTCTGCCACCTGGACTAAAAGAATCACCTGTACTGGTAGACTCAATCAGCCAACCAGAATTGTTCTGGCAGTTGTAATACTATTGCACATTGTTAGATGTTCTTCCAGGTGCTGTGGTAGAAAATACCTGATTGCATATCAAAAGCTGCAAGCTAGACAGTGAACAATGTCTTATTTGCTGAGAAAATTGCCTAATTCCCTCAAACTAATTGTCTGGTAACAAACCTTATGTGTATGGTAGCATATATTCAAATCATTATTGACAAGTAGGTCAAAATAAGAATATGTAGGGTTCCACTCACCCTAGGCCAAAAAAAATAGCATTTCTGATAACCTGAATGATCCTAGTTTAAGCCACCGACCCTTAACATTTTTTCCATCCAGAAACTAGTGAGAATTTACTTCTATTTCTGTGCAAAATTTCCTGCCGCAGTCAAGAATTCTTTTCAAAAATCCCCTTCCGGAGATACCGAGTACAATATGCAGTCTGCATATTGTGTTCATCTACTTCACATATATTTGTCTTCATTTACTTCTTTTACACCACATCAAACTATCAGAGAAGTTCTGCAAGCAACAAGTGTCTTGTCTTAAGAGTTCAAACAATTTCTCAAAAAAAAAAAAAAAAAAAAAAATGAAATGAAATACGATACAATTTTGACCCACCTACCCTAATGTCTGAAGTCATATTGGAAATAAAACATTGTTTTTTTTAATTTTTACCCTAATATACCGAGTTTTTCCCCATTGGATGTCAGACTGACACTAAATTGTTCCATGTAGTTCTGAAAAAAATGTAAAAATAGCTTGAAAATCAGAAGCTTTGGAAAAAAATGAAAACATGTCACGACTAAAAATAAAAAGATCAATTCCAGTACCACCCATTTGTTAAAAGGTATGCAGTCAGAACAATAGTATGATGTTGACAACATTTGAAAATCAAAAATGTTTGAAAAACTGACACAAAAAAGGAAAATGTCACAAGTAAAAAAATGACCAGTACCGTGGACCAGGTATGCAGTCAGAACAATAGTATGATGTTGACAACATTTGAAAATCACAAAAACGTTTGAAAAACTGACACAAAAAAGGAAAATGTCACGAGTAAAAAAAATGACCAGTACCATAGACCAGGTATGTAGTCAGAACAACAATACAATGTTGACAACATCTGTGGTAGTTAGATATTTATTTTTAAAATCCTCTTGCATCAATGTCTACATAGTTGTTGCACAAAGTTTAATAACTTGAGCCTTTTTACTCAATTTGTTGTCCAGTTTATTAAATTTTAACTAAAATTCTGAAGGAAAGGAACCAAATAGTCATTTCTTTAAATGAAATACCAAGTTAGAAATGCCCAACATATAACCATGTCAGTCCAGTATTTACACATCAGTTATTATAAATCAGAATTTTCTATGCTTGTTTCTAGGTTCAGTGTTGTAACATGATCCTATGGGATTACTGTGTGTTTACTTACATGACCTAGGTATAAATAACATGCGAACACGATCTGTAGCATATGTGAGAGATCTTTTGCAAATAAAACTAGATTTTTAGAGAAGAAACTGTCATGGCATTAAAATCATTTATCTTCTCTGTTTGAATTTTTTATAACTGATATATAAATATGTACCAATTTATCATTATTTTATCAGGATTTCATATTTTTCAGATTACTGATTTCATTTATAGTGTTATAATTAGATTATAAAATTTCAGGATTTCTCACATGGTTAGCTTTTTCCCTTTAGTTCTGCATTTGTATGGATCATTAGCCTGGAGTAAGGCTGTACAATCTGTAGACATGTCATGTGACATGTTGCAGATTTCTAGACTTTTGCAGATGAATTATACTGAATTTATTCTGACACAAATTAGAAAATTGAATGTAAAAAGGATAAGAAAAAGAATATCCTGTAATTTGTTTTGGTCGCTAGTACAATCTCGTATTGCAGAAGTTACAGTAAATGGATGTTGTGATTTATCACTAAGTTGTGACATGAAATTACCCGACCTTTGACCTAGGGACTTGTTAGGTTACCCATAATGCATTTTACAACTATATAAAACAGATTTATAGGAACATATAGTTACTAGTGAAAACTAACTTGGTCCATACATTGGTCTAAGCATGATTTGTGAGTATAATCGTTGATTGTTTTTGTCTCATGTTAAGGAAGTTTTTTGTTAACTTGTGAATATTTCTTGAAATGTTTCGTGTATTCAAAATGGTTCATTGTCAAAGTTGATTTTATGTGATAAGAAAGGAGAAGTCCTATCTTTAGGGAACTTATCAGAAGTGATTGTCAAATAATTTAGATTTAGTTAGTCATGACTGGCAGAATTAACAGATAGGTATGACTGACTAGTCAGTCTTCAACACTTGACTTTGCTTGGCATTGCCAAGATTTGATATCAAAGAAGGACATTTTTTTTATATCTTTGTGAACACAGAAAACAAATTTGAGCTTTGAGATAGATTGTTTGATATCAGAAAAAGGGTCATGAGGGCATTGAGGAACAGTGAAGGTTAGGTTAGGTATGTCACCTATACAATATAATCTCTTGTCCTTGCAATACTAACAATACAGAAACTCCCCCTCCCCCTCACAAACATACAAAAAAAAGATTATGTTCGAACTCTATAAATTATAATAATGATGCTGTGTTTCAGTGATTAATTTAGTCAGGCCTTGCATAAATAAATAAATGTCAACCAATTTTGTGTATGAGCGTGGGTGAATTCTAAAGGCCAGGGTTTCAATTCCAGATTCTTGCATTCAAATTATCTTATCAGTGGAGCCATAAGGAATATTCGTTTGTTTTGCACCAACCATTTCATATACTCATGATATAGTGCAGCCAAATCTGTTTTTGACTCCCAAATTTTAATTTTAATCTGAAGATGGTCTTTAATCCTGATATCTTTAATACATAGTAAAAGTGTCTTTGTGTTTGGTGAAGATCAGCAAGTTAAGGGGTTTAATATAACATGATATATGTAATAAAAAATATTAGGACTTCAGAGGAATTTCACTTTTGGTTGTTGGGTAGGTGGTGTAAAGGTTGAACTTTTACACACACACAATTTATTGTAAAGCATTTCTCATTCAAGCTTACTGTCATAATAATCTGGAGCTTGGAAAAAGAAAAAGCCAATAATTTTAAATGACATTGTGATTGTTGAAGATCATACATATGTGTATACAGAAAGGAAATAGGAAAAACCTAGCTGTAAAATGACATACCAAGTATAGAAACTTATCACAGTGGTGTACACATTCTCAGTTTCAAGGGGTTGAAGTTTCACACACTTTAGTTTTGAGTAGTATTACAAAGTACTGTATTATGTGAACAAAATTGTTTGTTTTTTTATACCACACTTTTGAACTATTTCTAGAATGTATTGATTTTTGTGAAAGAAAACACAAGCATGGCAGTATCAATAGTTATTACAACATTACTGTCAGTTTGCAGGATTAACCACTTCAATGAAAGCAAATAATAGTCGTACAAATTAACCTTGTCAATTTTATATTTTAAACTTCCTTAAATTATACAGCTGACTAAAATAACTGTCATGGGTGATGAATACTCATATTTCATCCATAATTTAGCCTCATAAAATGGCAGCTAGGATAGCTGAAAGAGTATGCTAGCATTTTAAGTCCTTCAAGTCTACAGTAGTCGGGATGCCAACATGGTTTCTAAGTAAATCATGAGTGAATGGAGGTGTATGAAAATGGTAATGATACCGTATAGGAACTAGACTATTAGTCTACAGGTACTAGATAGGCAATGTGGGATTTGGTTTTGAGAATTTTGTACTTTCAAAAAACAGCAGTAAGATTTTTTGAATTTTTTGGGATTGAAAAGAATCTAATGTAATGAAAATGATTGTTTTAATTTTTTTTTTTAATCAAATTTGTATCACTGTTTTTGCTCAAACTACTGTTACTGTAAGCTGTGTCAGAGTTCATATAGAAATTAATAGACTTTGTCAAATTACATGGTTTCATACTCATGATTTTAGGCAGTAAAAATAAGAATTCATTACTTGGATCTCTGGTAGATTTTACCCTTTTTTCACTGTACACTGATGAAGGTACATACATAGCCAGGCAGGAATAGTTCCTTCTAACATTGTTAGCTCAGAACCCATACTTACCCCAGTATGTTATCACCAGACATTTTACTTTTACTTCCTTCCTACATGTAGGTAAAGTTTTTATTGCAAGATTTATATTCACCATTAAACTATTAATATTTATTTAAGAAAGGTCTTAACCTTCCAGTCACATCAAAGAGAACAATATGTACAATTCTGTCATTTTGTTGCTGTGTATATAAACGCTTTTGGTTGATTGAACTTAGAGATGTGAGCAAATGATTGTACCCAGCAACAGTTTTCAAAACCATTCATAACATTTCAAGCTTTTCATCATTCTCATGTCATACACGTTATATCATACATTAACTGTTTACATTATTATTCCGATGTCTTGCAGCTGTTCAGGAGTACGACGCCTTGGCCAAGAAGTATGCCAATAATGAAGAACAAAGTCGAGAGTTAAATGAGAAATTAAAGGAGACACAGAATGAGTTGTCCAAACTTTCAAATGGTAATATTTTTATTATTAAGTCAACATATTTTATTGTTCTGTGGAGTATAAGTATGCTGTAACTTGCTTTTGTGAGAATTGTGGGCTTTTACAATATTTATTCCAAGTGGTGGTGATGATGGTGGTGGTGTGAGGGAGGGATAGGTGTACATTAAAGGGGAACAACACTCCAGGAATAGAGACATTTTTTATAAGCTATGGGTTCTGGAAAGACATTTCATGATTTTACATCACCAACAATTATGTGCAATTTCAGAGAAATATCAAGTTGATCAAGCGATTTCAAAACATTTCATTTAATAATTCTTGAATCAGTAGTAATTTACACCATTTCAATGGTAGTTATGACGACAAACATCATCACAGATTTTGTAGTCGTCTTCCATATTGTTAGAAAGATGAATACCAGAGCTTAGCCCCGATGTCCATATTCAAGCTGTACGACACTGGTAATCTGGCCTTCGGTTTACTATAACTTGATATAGACGCAAACTAAATCTATTGGTCTTCAGTGTGGTAGATTATACAAGTGGGTGATAGTGTTCCTCTGTTGTGCAAATCTAATCATCCTGTGATCGAGATAGTGTAAACATTGGAAGTCCCAAAACAGTTGCAGAGATAGTGTAAACATTGGAAGTCCCAAAACAGGGCACTGCAAGTTTATGGAACTAGTTTTCAGAGACGCCACACTACTGTGAGACTATAATTAAATGTACATCCGACCAATAACTTATCACTGGTTGAATCAACATGTTGCAACAATAGTTATAGTTTCTGTCGAGCTTACAGAACCGAAGGCTCAACTACTAGGGTAATATTAACTAAGAAGACTGCAATAGAGCCAATTATAGTATAACAAAACATTAAGTTTGCATAAATTATAAAACAGGAACGAAATTTTGATGATTCATGAAGACTTACGATATTAAAAATTGATTGTAAAAAGAATACCTTTATTATAGAGAATGTTGCCATTGAAATAGAAGCTGAATTTTGGGTCCTACTAAAAAAGGGCAAAAAATGCGTTCACATGTATTTTTTGAATTGACTACCCTCGTAGTACATGTACTTGCTTAAAGACTTTCTGGAATAGCACGATGAAAATTCTCAACATCTGTTTTCCAATCTAATGGGAAGTATTAGTTTGTTTGAAGTATTTCTTTCACGAAGTGATAACTTGGTTGTCAAGTAGAATTAATTGAAATTTCAATCACTTCCATACAATGTCATGTAATTCAACTACAATATGCTGTATACTAACATATGTCAATGTCTTAGAGGATGTCCATGAAAAGCAGGTAAACATGCATTAATATCTTCCCACAGTTTTGTGATCTTCCAAACTTTGAGATAGACAAACTGAACTCTACTCACGGTGTGACATGTCTTTTCCCCACCCCACCCCATCCATTGCCATCCCCACCCACCCACATGCCCAAAAATTAGGAAAACCTTATCTGAGGTAAACATGAATTAACACCTTGCCACAATATTGTGTATAACAAATATTATCATCTTCAAAATTTTAAAATAATAGACAGACATCTCTACTCAACGTATGACCTATCTCTCACTCCCATCCATCCACCCACTCACCAAACTAGAAGAGAAAAATCTTGTCTGAGGTAAACACAAATTAATATTTCCCACAAGGGACAATTATACAGCAAATATCGTGATCTTCGTAACTGAGAGATATTAGACGGACAACTCTACTCAAAATGTAACATGTCTCTCTCCCACCCACCCACCCACACACACACCAATCCACCAGCCCACCCACCCACCCACCCACGCATCAAAAAAGGAAAAAAGGAAAACCTTCTGAGGTGTGAAATAAATATAGCTTCAATATCTAATGTGTCTTCCTCAGTACAAAACATTGTAGGCTTGTTTGATGACCTGAGATAGACCGTAAAGGTAATTGAATTGAATGATATCAGTAAAATGGAGGGATGTCTCCAATATCTACTTTTGAAATGTACTTTTGAAATGAAATGACTGATTGTAAGTAGCAAGCCAATAAGTGTTACGATACTGAAAACATGTGAGAAATTACACAGTAAGTATAGAAAATAAAAACACCTAGCTAATCTAGTTCTAAAAGACATACTGAGAAACCATACATATCACCAATGACTTTGCTTTCACTAAATCTTAGACGTAAGTTTTGTTGTGTTTTTCAGCATACTGAGCAACCATACATATCGCCAATGACATTCAGCCCTATCAGGCTTCTCTGATAGTTGATAGCGTGGCACAAATGTTGACAGCATGGCAACAAATATTGTATCTTACAGACTAAGTCGATGATTTTACAAATCCAACCACCATTGTAAAACCAAATGCTAAAAGCATAGGGTATCAATACAGATTGTAAAATATTAGGAACAAATTTATGTTTTACGTTTCAATTCAAACAGCCACCAAATTGCATTTGGAATAAAACGATAGATTTCAGAAAATCACCAATGCTATTAATCTCAAAATCATAGCAAAGATTCTGAATGTTTTGAAAAAAATGATCTGCTGCATTGAAATATTTCCTGGTAATCAATTTGATGGCAAATGAACCAACATTTGATATAAAGAAGATGACAAAGATCCCATCATAGTCCTGGTCTGGCTTTTCTGGAACATCAAGAAAAAAGTGCTACAATATTTTATATATGGAGAATAACATTTTGTTCATGGTTCAAAGGATCACTAGAACAGTCAAATATAATTACTTGCATTATTCTACCAGTTTTGGAGAAAGACATTTATACTGAATAATAAAATCATTCTGTGATCAAGGTCTGTGATAGACGGATCAAAATATTGCATTCGTTTCTAATTTACCATTCAAGAGTAACTTTTATTTTATATTACTTTCTTTAATATTGAAATGTATTTTCTTTCGAACAGTTTCGGAAGCTGTGTTGTCAGACTACAATAATATGAAAGTGAACCTTGAAGTTGAAGAGGAATGCAGGAAGGAGGCAATGACATATGCTTCAAAGGTAAGAATTATTTATAACTTCACTGATTAGAACAAAGGTGTGCAGAAAATCATACTTTCTTCACAGCTGAGACCAACGTGAGCAGACTGTATGTGAGGACCCAATTATCCATTGTGTCATTCTCATACCTCAGTAGATACATGTGTGTGGCACCTTTAGAAAAAATCAGACAACAGTGACATATATGTATACTGCATGTCTGTGCTCACTTTAATGTAAGCCAATTTCACAGTTGTAAAAAATGGTTGGATGCATTTAAGAAGAACTATGAATTTAAATATCTTCACTTTCGGAATGACTTAGAAGATGATTTAGGTTTGAAAATATACCAGCCAAAATAAGGTGATCAGGCTTCATGTAGAAAGACTAAGTTTAAAATTTGAGAAAAATGTTCAGGTAATTGAAGAGGGACTAAAAAAAAGTATGAATACATGTAGCATTGAAAAACCTGAAAGAGTGACTGAATATCGTTTGTAATCAAGTATGCTTTGAGATCATTATGGAATAATGTAGGAGATTTGGGTGGTGAACAGTGAAAGGAAGATTGTTGAAGCACCTATATAGTAGAGTAATGCAACCATATCATAGAATGTGTATATGTGTGTTTGGAGAGGAGGGTGTTCATAGTAGTTTAGGGGTGAATACTAGGGTATACTAGTATGAAAATCAAGCTAAAGGCAAACTAGATTAGCCCATAGACCTGACTATCTGCCTCAACATACTGGCTTAACAGTATGTGTTTTCTGGTAAACGATATTTTCAAGCCAAACAGGAACATCTCTGGGCAAAACTAAGATAGAAACATGTAACATGTTGATATTAAACTATCAATGGGCATTCACAGTAGAGTGGATTCTCTGATAGCAAGATTTCGTCAAGTGGCTGCACATTTGACATCACTCTTGATTATAGGGTGATCATATTCACATAACCAAGGCGCTGTATCACCCACACTGTGTAATCTACCATATGCAACAACAATAGTGTTAGTTCAAGTGTGTTCTACTTCTGTGCTAAATTGTGTCAAAAGTCATCGTAAACCACAGTCTCTTTTATGGCACAGTCCAAGACACACCAGGCCTTCATGAGTGTCGTGGCAGAAACATCAGCTCTAGTTTGCAAGAATGGTCAAAAACCTATTCAGCAACTGGGCTATCTTAATTTGCTGATTGCGTACTTTTTGTAGCATTGGCTATGATAGATTTCATTTAGGAAACAGGTAGCTGTAACCTTAAATATAGTCATCATGTTGGTAAACATAGTAATAAATAGTTCTATTCATACGACCAAGGGGTCTAAGTAATATGAGTAACGTTTCAACCTGTTAAGTTTGACAAATAAACCTGTTGACCTGAACGGGCGAAATGTGACTTGCAAGTAATTAGAATCCATGGTTGTGTAAGAAGAACTATTTATCGGTTGTTGGTGACTGAGTGGTTAAACTACTTACCTGTTACCACTGCAGTCGGGGTTCTAACCCATTCAGGGTTGTCGGTGGCCAAGTGGTTAAACCACTTGCTTCTTACCACTGTGGTCTGGGTTCGAACCCATTCAGAATTTGATTAAATTTACTACACTGTAAGTAAGGAGAGTGTCGTTCAGTTTGACTCAACCGAACAACACAGGTTTTCCCCGGATATTCCGGTTTCATTCTGCATTAACACTTAACCTGTGAAGGATGGCCCTCACTGGACTTCTTGGGAGACAAGTGTTTATATACTTAAAGAACTATCCAGTATAAATAAGATCAATATTATTATTATTTATCGTTATGGTAGTGTTGTCTTAGCATGAAATAATGTAGTAACCTTTGTCCTAGTTGTAACTATCATAACACTGAATCAAAAATGTCGTCGAGTATAGGACAATGGAAATGATATTGAAAACTGACAGTCGATTGTTGGAAATACATCTGAATTATCACACTGGTATTACAAACATCTCCCTGTACAGATATATGTATATTCACCTTTCTAACTTTCTAGGTCTTGTGTTTTATCATGTCATACATAATGGATGTACAAGGTAAACACGTCACCACAAAATCCATAATTGGTAAACTTCGATTCATTACTATTGTGTACAGCAAAATCCAAAATTCATAAAAATGTTGATTGTTAGTTATTTACTATCTTTAGTATATTTTTGCCATGAAGAGACAAAACAACGTCATCTTTGCCAGTATAATGTAATGACCTTCACTGTATGTCTTCTGGTTGATTATAATGATGGTTTTTCTGAAAGGTCATTATAGTGAGACCTACTAAGAATCATTGCTTTGGTAAAATTGAGCAAAACAAGCTAAAGAAATTGCCAGACTAAATTGCTGAGAAGTTAATCAGAGCTTACACAATAATCGTAATGTATCACATGGAGGTACTTATATAACCAAATGGGGGGGGGGGGGGGGGGGGGGGGCTACTATTAGTATTATGGGCTCAATCATCTCAATCTGTCCATCAACAAAAATTGGTCATGAAACTATAAATCAATATTACTTAAAGTGGTCATATGGTTGAGGATTGGGTATTTATTTTGGAAAAATTTATAACACAACTTTATTATGGCTTCCTACTTGAAAAATCAATGTGAAACAACATGTGCCAAGTCCTTGTTTGTAACTCAATAAATTACAAAAGCATAATAATGTTTTGTTATTGTACATACAATAACAAACTTTTTATACATTTTTAGCTTTTTTGCAATATATTGAGTTACAAACACGTACTCATAGTTTTAGACTGTGAATTTTTAGTGTACTGGAAGGGTCAAAGGTCATTGAATTCATTGCATGACCTTAAAAGTTCAATAAATATAAACAAATGTATTGTTATTAATCACCTTAGATTGTCACCAAGATTAAGTTGTTTTCCAGTTCAACAAATTAGGTTGTAAAATTCTGTGAAAGGTGAAGTGTCATTGAACCTCTCAAATTTTTGTGAACAGTCTGTCGTTTGCACATATTTCTTTTTCTTATTCAAACATTTATCTATTTTACTAGCGTATTACACATATTTTGTATAGTTTCAAGTTACATCTGTATTTTAAAATTCCAGTCTGTGTATTGTTATGGAAAGCGCACTGAGACACAGTGTAGTGCGCTCTTTTATAAGAAATAAATTATTATTATTATTATTATTATATGTAATTCTACAGTTCTTTTTCAAGAAAAAACATAGTGAAGTTGTTTTCTCAATTAAAATGCCAAAATAAAAACCCAATTCTAATCCTTATGACGACTTTAATGTCTCCTAGTATCATAATGTTGGTATGATTATGAAAACAAGATATGTGAAGGTACAAAGTTTGCTGATAAAATGTCATGCTGGCGCCAATAGTATTGATTGTCTAGATGTTGCTTGGGTGTCTGTCTCAAGTTTATAGTGTAATGTATACAGTAGGCAAGAAAAGCTAGACGCACCAGAGACTTGTCTTGTAGTCTGCTGTCTAGTGCTATCCGTGGCATTAAATCTTAGGATCTCTGCTGCTTCGATACCATTGGTAGCATCTAGACTAGTCTTGGTGTTACTAACTCATGAAGCTTTTGACATCAGTAACACCAAGACAAGTCTATGCTAGTGTAGTTCCTATACGATATGAGTTAGTTACGATTACATCCACTCACTACATCTAGTCAGAGTCAAAAATGTTACCTGTTAAGCTGGCTAAACCCCATGCTGGGTGAAGGGTAAACAGGGCATATCAGTAGTAATCCATCACAAATTTACAGGCAGTTGTAATTGGTTACTTCTTTCAGACAATTAATCATGAATAATAATATTCCAATTAGTACAGCTGTTTTGACTATCACAGGAATTTAGGGACCCGGTAACATCATCACGTTTATATTAACGCTGTTTGGGATAGCACAGATTTCTGTTCTAGAGTAACAACTTTGACTATACGAGAAAGTGAATGTAATCATAACTTGTATCGTACAGGAACTAGACTAAGTCTCTGCATGTATTTGGTTACCTCAGCATAGTTTATGGTATCATGAGTTTGATATCTTTAGCATTGCCTTAATCCTGTCGTAACCTTCTGTAATTCCTCCAGGAATTATTGTATTCTAATTGAATGATACAGCTGACTGTTATAAATCCCACCATAAACTTTACAACATTATGTGAACTTTGGTAAACTGAACTAGAAAGTTTACAACATATAACATGCATAGTGTCAACTTTGATGAACCCTCCCACAAAATCTACACATGTAAAGTGTGTCAACTTTGGTTAACCTTATCACAGACTGAAAGGCATATCGTCACCTTTACTTAAACCCTACAAGAAACTCTTTAGCACATACTTGGGTTGATTGGGTTGTCAATCAAGTCCACCCAATTACTTCATCATACTAAACAGTATTGAATCACCTGTGAGTAAACATATTTGTATAGCAGTACAATAGTATGGTGCAGTATATCCAATCAAATTGATTTTTGGGTCCGTACCCTAAAATCATCGATGAGTCACGATGATAACTTGATACTATACCACTTATAGATTAAAAAAAGACCTCCAATTGACATGTAAAATGTCTAATTATTGGTATTTAAACAATTTCCAGTGATTATATTGTTGGTGATGTGATCGAAAAAATAATACTCCTAGCCAGTTACAGCTTGCACAGCTTCAAACAACAAAACGTGAACAACAGATCATGTATCACTGTGTGACACTGTCAATAGAAACTGTATACTGCCAGAGTGTGTGTGCTGCTATCTGATACTAGTCATGTAGGAAATTTATACTACTGTTGAACAGTTTCTGTGTCTATTTATAGAATGCCTTGTCCACACCCAAGGGGGCCGCACTCCTATCCATTAATAGCAAGCTTCTTCAGGTCAATGAACTCTTCCCTTTGCATCGACACAGGTTGAATTTTGTAAAATTCATGTATTTGGGTAAACATAACAGACATGTTGTTTTAAACAGAATGAATGGACTTGTAAAGAAAAAAAACAACACAAAATGGTATTTACTCAATACATTGCTAAAAGCCAAAAAAAAATGTGTGAAAGATTTGTTACGTACAATAACAAACATTTTACACATTTATTAATCTTTTGCAATGTATTGAGTTACAAACGCAGACTTGGTCTGTGTTGTTTCACATTGACTTTTCAGATAGGATATCATGATAAAATTGTTTTATAAATTCAAATAAATATCCAATCCTAGCACTAGATATACAGGATACACTGTTTGCAAAAGTGTATTTTTCAAAACCATGATAACCATGATCGATATCATTTTTGTAGCATAAGGTATTTGCATTATTAGACCAATTACAGTATCAGTTTGTAAATTATTCAGGGCAAAGTTTGATTATATACAAAGTACATCATAATAAGCATTATTTAATATCTCATCCCTGTGCTAATTTATGTAAATATCTGCATAAACAAATTTGCATAGCTTGAATATTGTTAGTTTAGTTTCTAAACCTACAAAGAGTCATACTTTGGATTCCATATAGGTGATGGGACATGTATACTTAAATCAGTTTCTGTATACTGAACAGTAAACCTTAAATATTACTGCACTATTCCCTGGTCTGTGAATTATGGTGAAATTAAAGTTTTCTAACGCTTTGCAGTGCACTGTACTACAAACGTGCTGCTATTACAATGACTATCTGCTTTTGTATTCCATGGTATGACTTTGTGCCTGAAAATTAATGAAGACTTGTTTATTTTTTTGCGTATTTATAAACTTTACATAGTTTCATTTATTTGTTGCGTCACCTTGTATTTTATCTTCTAAAAACCTAATTTATCATTGTATTATGGGCCGATGGCCTAAGGGTACAGAATATAGTGACTCTTACATGTAGTAACTTACTACATGTAAAACCTTACTGTAAGGTAATGAATAGTGGAGTCTAGATGCTAATGTGGTATCGAATCATCTGAGATCTGGAGATTTGATGCAGGTCAATTCAATAATGATACTAATTTCAATATGAAAACAATTCCTACTTCATGATATACTAAATGTTGAACACTAGCCGGGGAGTGAGATCATATAAAACGATGTACCACATGTAAAGTTACTAGAAAGTTGAACAGTAGCCGTGGAGAGAGATCACATAAAATGATGTACCATATGCATGTAAAGTTACTAAACTGAAAGTTGAAAAGTAGTCTTCATTCTAAGCAGTCTAGTTCCTATACAGTATCCACTCTCTTGGAATTCTTTAACCTGGTGGTTGTAGACGTATGAGTTACGATGTTGTAATGAGAAAATAATGGAGTTTAAAACAAGGAAGAACAACAAGGGTTTTCAGTTTGAACTTTTGATTATTTATTGACGTAGCCAACTTGTAGACTTGAAACGACTATCTGCTAATTAAACTGACAGTTTGATTTTTGTGAATTTTTACTATCGTTCAAAGGGACAGTGAAATTGAAAATCAAAATGTCAGTTAGGATAGCAAAGAGAGTGGTACTGCTAGTCCTTCCAGTTTATATGCAGGCTATTATTGAAGGGGAGAATATTGTGTATCGATGGGAAATAAATGATCAGAATATGATCAAATGTAAAGGGACATTTTGAAGTATTCTGTATGTGTGTGGGAAAGATATGATGAGATTAATTAAATGTGAAGGGATAGAATTTTTTCATTTTGAAGTGTTTTGAGTTGGTGGGAAAAAAAGTGGTGAAAGTAATTAAAAATTAGCAAGGAGTCTCTAGAGATGCCATTTGTTGCTTTTCAATTGATGCAGGTGTTGTAATGATGACAATTATGAGACACTTGTACCTGTAAAGTTATGTTTGCAGACATACCAATCAGTCTGAGTGATGGGCTTTTAATGACAAAGTAATGAGGACTAAACAACAACAGGTTAGCAAAGTGACAGCTGGGAACTCTAGAATGATTTATGATGTCCGGTAGGTAAACAACTGTTCTATGGAGACCCCTGCTGATCAAAAGAAAACAAGCTGGGTCATTAGGAAACTCTTAACAGATCAAGTTATGGTCTGTGTGTAACTTGAGAGAATAATAAACCACCAGTGAAAATAAACTTCAGGAGCAGTCTTATCTCAATTGGTTTTTGTATTGGCATGTGATGGGTCATGTGAAGAGGTCATTTTATTTCCTTCTGTGTATCTTTTGTGACCAGGTTTCTCTGATGATGTCATTCCTGTGCATGACTGACTTTGTGGGCAGTATTTCATTTCTTGTCAATTGGTTACACACTGCAATCCTATGGAAGGAATGACTCTGAAACAGGACCATCTTTGAAGTGAAAAGTTTGCAGTGCAGTGTGATTGTGTGTGTGGTCTCTCATGTTTGCAAATTTACATTTATTGTGTGTTGCTATATCCCTACATAATAAACTTTGTCGTAACGAATAAATCAATTTGTAACTTCTCCTTTTATCTTAAAAGTTGTGTTTTCCCAAAAGTTACACGTCGAGGGTCCTAATGGACTAGTGCTATCCTTTATTGAATCTTAAAGTCTCTCTTTATATTTTGAGATGATTCAATACCACATTGGCATCCAGAATAACATTCTAAAAGTTAATTGTATTATTGTTGCAATCTAAAATTGTAGATATTTCTATTGAAATATTGCTCACGCCTAAGAATTTTAATACTTCACTTTTCTTGTATATGAAATTGATGGTCATCAGCAATCAGATATGCATTAACTTTCCGCTAACAACAGGGAGCCTAGGGACCATGTTACAAACAAACAAACAAACAAACAAGTATGCATGGGAGGGTGAATTATCCATGAGTTTAAAATATTTCATTTACCCATGCATATTTGTTTGTTTGTTTGTTTGTTTGTTGTTTGTTTATTTGTAGCAGGCTCCCTGTGCCATAACCAATTAAATGGCAATACAGTACCTAGTACTTCTAGGGTTCATTTTGGTTGCCATGCAGTTTTGAAAGTTTCCTCATAGTGATGTACCTACGTGCAAAGTTATAGTAGCTTTCCCTGTAACAAGATATGAAGTACTAGTGTGAAATCTTCATTTGTTTGTCTCCATGTATTCCTGACATTTATCAGTCATGGATGGTAGCTTTGCAATTCCAGCTGTTTTGAATCTAGCCTTTATCAAGAAGTGTCAGAGATAAACGGAATGATATAATTAGTAAAGGTGTAGACATATTCACAAAGTCACCGCCAGTATTTTATTCACTTTGATCAGATATTGTCAGTTCTAAGTGAATATTAGTATAGACACTGATAGGTTCACAAAGTCACTGTGAGTATAGACCAGAGATTTGTCAATGGCTTATGATCCCAATTAGCGAGTCAACAAAAAATCCTCCAGTCTACCATGAGTACTCATTTTGATCAGATATTGTCAGAGCTCTAAACGAATATTAATATTAGCACTGACAGGTTTACAAAGTTGCTGGAACTATCAATTCTCGTTGATCAGATATTGATAGAGTTTTGTTAACATTGTAAATGCCAACTGAGCATGCTCAGATGCAAAGGACTGTGGGATTGTTCGTTGTTGGAGCATAATGGATTGATAGGCAGAAGGAGCCTCCTCTCACATTGGTGTAGGCAATGATAGCTAGATTATTTGTGGTAACAGTTATAAACAGTATGATAGTTTGCAGTGTGGTTGATTTATGTTTGTCAATGTTATCAGACTATTAGTAATAAAGTTTGACTGTGAATAATACACCATTCAAGATGGTGGGTTTGACAGTTACCTACTTTATGTCGTTGGAAGTACCTAATGTAGGGTGATAGGAACAATATACCTTCTGCAAGAATCTGAGTACCAAAGACTAGATTACCCATGGTTACAAACAATATGGTAAATTGTTTACAATAATGATTGAATTACATTAACAATGGCATTGTACGTCATTGCCCACGATTCACTATTCAAGATGGTGGATTTGATAGTTCACAGTTGCTAATGTTTACACCTTTGAAGTAATACTAATAGGTTAAGACTTTCTTGTCATTCTTTGATCTGTGACAAAGTCCACATTCATTGTTACAATATCTCGTTGTCAAACTAGAGGATTAACTATACTTTTGTACAATAATATTATAAATTATTGTCTGATAAGGTTACTGTGAGATCATGAAAAGAGGAACTGAGAAATTCAATGAAAAGATTTATTGTAGAGATCTGTCTTGTAAATCCAGACTTTATTTACATTTAATAGTTTAGGCTTACTGGTCATTTGTCAAAATGTTTCTCTGTCTCTGTCACTGTTAGTTATTTATCTATGTGTTTGTCTCTGTGTACAATCTGTATAAAGATGTATTCATGTAGGACATGTTTATAGTACACTCTCCTGTTTAAATAGGGTAGCACTATATTTTTCCATCATTTTCAATAGATCTGATTATTTTCCTCAGCCTATACAAATAAACAGAAAGTTATTTGAAACAATGACCTTCTGACACAGTTATGATAATACCACTATTTATTTATTTGATAAGACAATGGCATGATACATCATTACCCACAATGCACTCTTCAATGATAAATTGCCCACAATGCACTATTCAAAGATAAATATCAGAAATCATATATAAAGCTACAAGTCTGCACTCCCAAAATTGTCTGTGATAGTGTCAGTCTCTATAGAGGGAGTCAAAATAGCAGACACAGTCCAAAAATGTTACCTAAACCACTAAAGCCCTGGTCAAGGTGTGTGTGTTGCTTCCCTTAACTGACAAACAAACTTCGTCTCTGGCAGGAAACACAAAATAAGGGGAAGAAATGGGGATCGTTACATTACA
This sequence comes from Glandiceps talaboti, assembly GCF_964340395.1. Classification (NCBI taxonomy): domain Eukaryota; kingdom Metazoa; phylum Hemichordata; class Enteropneusta; family Spengelidae; genus Glandiceps; species Glandiceps talaboti. The sequence continues at coordinate 15,659,373 of NC_135563.1, read as the reverse complement.
AGCTTTATGGGTTGTACCTACCATTTACTGAGAACAGAGTCTGACCAACTTTTTAAGTCCATAAACTTGGCTTGGACTTGATAGTTCTGTATATGGTTAGTTCAAACCAAATAGCTATAAAGTCTCTGGGTTAGATGAAGTCAAATTGATACCAAAATATCAATATTTGTACATATATATTATTGTTATTGTTACCCCGTAAAGCTTCAGTCAGTCACATATAGGCTGGTCCTTTAACAAAATCATCCCTAAATAGTAGACATGTCATCCAGTCAGTAAGATGGCAGTTGTTTACAATAATATTAAACATTTATGAATTGGTTTGAAGAAGATTTAAAATTAATATACAGCAAGATTGAGCCTGGTAGATTCAGCTGTCAGAAACAGAGTTTTTACCTTCCATAAAGAAAGGTTATGTTATGCTATAAATATTCAGTAGGTGACAGACTTGTCATGGTAACATTATATCAGACCTATACCTTTTAAATGTCGACTTGAGATATGTGGTCTAGTCCTATTACGTTATAATCACCTCCACCGTATAGTCAAATGGATTTCTCTAGCACAGAAGTCTGTTTTTACCACCACCACCAACAGTGATAGTTTATGCTATTGGTGCGTTGATATAAACGTGATGACGTTATCGTGTCCTGACTTTCACACATTCAAACTGGAGGTTGAGTTTGTAGTAAACTGAATGAAGTAATCCATTACAACCACCTGTCAGTGTGTGATGGAGTACTACTGACATGCACTGTTCATCCCTTTCCCAGCAGGAGATTAGGTAGATTTTTGATAAAATTTGTCCATTTGACTAAATGTAGAGTAAAAAAGCTCTCTCCATGTATCGTCAAATGGCTTTCTCTAGCACGACATTCTGTTCTTACCAACCACCTGTCAGTGTGTGATGGATTACTACTGACGTGCTGTTCATCCCTTCCCCAGCAGGAGATTTAGCTAGAATTTCAATAGATTTTGTCCATTTGACTATACACTAGAAAGAGGTCGTAGAGAACAACTACATGTATAGTAACTAGACGAGAGGTACATTTTTTGTATAGAGACCATGACAAGTCTTGGGATTAATATTCCTGAATTTGACATTCATTTATTTTTATCCCAATCATAAGGACTTGCAGACACATACATTCTATGATATAGACTTGCAGTTTATTAATTTATTGTTATTTCAATTTTTGCATTTGTACAATAATTGCGCATCAAATATTCAGCTGTGCAGTTTCATTTGTATGTTATTAAATATATACTGGTTTCAATACTGATCAATTTCGAATACACGTAAATCTAAATTTTTAGAATCAAAACAGGAAAGTGAAAATTGAGAAGAAAATGGTGAAATATGAGTCGGGAAATGGTTTGAATTTCAATATACATTAATTATAATTGCAATATATATGTATATTAATTTGAAATATTAAGTCAAACTGTATATGACAGTAAATGAATACAGAAAAACAAAAATTAATGAAATTTGTCTTTAAAATTTAAATCTGATCGTTTTCATCTCTGTATATCATTTCTAGTAATTTGTTGGATATCGTAGTGAATTAAAAATATGAACGTAATAGGTTTTTCAGTAAGTGGAAACTCGCATTTTCCCAACATGCACATCATTTTGAACAATGACTGCACCACATTGAATATATTTCATTACAACAAAAGAATGATAACGTCAATCCTTACTGATAAAACTGGTTATTTATCCAAAGTGATCAATGTCTGATGTACCGAATTTGAAATATTAGAAGAAAAAAAGATAAAATCAGTCAGTGACAGGTTGCTTAGAATTGCTATAGGCAGTTTGATCTTATAAAAAATTTGTGATTTTGGAATGTGTAATGGAAAGATGATGATTTCGGCTTGATGGTATCACTGCTAATGTAGTGTTGGCTGACCCAGTGAAATGTATCTCCTTTTATATAGGAACGTATGCTGTCATCAAAACGCAGACTTCTACTAAAGTATTAAGTGACTATTGAAGCAGGACCGAGCATTCAATTATTAATGAAAACGTCTGTGAAACAGAAACATATTGATTCTACGTAATTATACGAGTGTGGTAGTTGCAACAAAGAGACAGAAAATGAATAAAGATAGCGTAATAAGTGTAGGGTGATGTAACTGTCGGAGATAGCGAAATGAATTATTACCCAAGGAACGTGACACCATTTCAAATGTCATTATTTGTATTCACATCTCGCAAGATAAGTTTTATAATTCATGAAATATGTAATAAAGAAGATCAACTTTATGAACCTGAAATGTAAGAGATGTGCTTTCCCCATGTGAAGAATGGAATGATCTTTTGTTGTAACAACCAATCAGAGGATGATGTCGATTACCATTCATTATTTCTTGAATTTCACACCTGAGCCCTCCGTCCATGGACTTTTGGATGTGAATAAGGTACTAATTAGTGAAAAGACAATCATATGTTCTTTATACATCGGTGTTGAGTTGCACAAATTAGTGGTTTTGTAGTATTCTTACGTCACAAAAGCAGATACTGTGAACTATTTTGTGTGTTGGTTCTTCAGACTGGTATATTGATAAGACTCGGTAGGTGTGTATTGTCATGTTAAATGATGAACAAGTCTTAAAATATACCAGCTACTTCTCCAACAGGGACATCACCCTGTGACCTCCATCATTGTTACCATGACAACAGGGTTGCAATTCAGACAGTACTAGTGCATTTGTAAGAACATGCATATGATCTGCATAGAAGTACTGTAGCAGGCAATTCTGACATTTCCGTATCTTCCTAGCTTATCAGTATCGTACTGTTCCTAGGCACTGCTGCTAATTTCTCTGCTGCATCGTCATTTTGGAGGTTTAGATTGTTACAGCTGTTATGCCTGGAGACTTTCCTGGAACATCCATCCATCTTGCCTTTATATGCTAGCTTTGATACAGTTAGCAAATTGACTCGAGTGAAATGCATGGAAATGAGTCTGTTGAAACACTAAAGTCACAAGTTGTTAGATTTTGATGAAAGAAATGGCTTGTAATGGAGGTGCTAACCATCACATCATCGACATGGTAACGAACAAGGTGGGTACATTGTCAATTTCAAGCGTGTCTATCTCTAATGATCATTACTTCAGACTTAGTGAGTTATCCAGTTGTGGCCAGGGACTGATAGATCCGGCTTAGAATCGTAATTTGGGTAGAAACTAAACATGCTAGTGCGTGTAAGATGTGGATGTTGTGACTTGGACAAATCAGCTTTTTACAACATCTACTATGAGGTTGTAAAATATACAATGAATGCATCATCTGCATATTTTGATGTGTTTGAAGAAGACACTCAAAATAACCAGCTGGCAGATGGCTATGAATAGAATGAACATTGATTCACACTTTATTTTATTTACCTAATTATCTTTATTGGATGAGTCAGACATTTCATATGTCCACTAAAAAAGAGAAAATTTCATTGTGTCTGTCAGCTGTGACACAACCCAGTGATGTGGGTAGAAGATTACATCACCTATCAATTTCAGGAAAGTCATTCTGAGGTCACAATATTTTTGTGTGAAAATATTGATAATTTCCATCCTTTGCTGCTTGTATAAAAATTGGAGTCTGATTTACATATTTTATGTTTTGCTGTTATATCTATGCATATCTCAAAGTTTCTCTCGGATGGTTTTTTTTTTATTTTGAAGTATAAATATGCAGGTGATGTTAAGTCGTGTTCTTTGAAGCGTACAGAAGGATACTTCAGTTTCGACCGACACAGTTTATGGCCATGATCATATCGACGATTTGAGATTTTACCACCCTATATCACATCATGTTTTTTTCTCACAGTTTTACGACCATTATTACTAGCTTGCATCCATTGATTGTTACAGTATCGGAAATGAAAAATTACTCTGCTAAAAATGTCCCCGAGGATATGAGTTAATTAGCCTTCTCAACCGACCTGTAGTGTGAAAAATTGTTTCAACTTCCATTGGGAACGTCAAGCTTGCCTTTAATTGCCGTACCGCCCTGTCGAAATACTCATTCAGTTCATGGCAGTTTCTCCATCTTTGTCATACCCTGACGTTTTTTTGATGCACACAAGTAGGTTTTATGATAAATCGTTCAGGAAAGCCTGAAGGAAACTGCAGTGCTTGTAACACAGTGATCATATACCACCCAATATAGAAGATTACACAGGGCATGCAGAGGTGAATTATTGGAGGCTACGTGTAAGGTCATTTCAGGACACCTGTGTAATATTAGTAAATCATGAAAAATGAGTATACTTTGACTCAGGTATGTCTAATGGAATTTATGGCGGGAAAAAGCCCTTTCCATTACTATCAAAAGCCTCAGTAATTGTTATTGAGGAAACAACACTCAGTGTTGACACACAGATTACATAGTTATTGAGTCGGATTAGGCTTTTTTGTCAAGAAACAGGATTCAGATGCTTATTAATTTCTTGCAGTGTTTTCTCGTAGCTGACATACAAAGTGTTCACATGGATTTGTTTCTGTTCACTTTTTATATGATTTTTGTTTTTTTTTATAATGTTTTGTTTTCTCCATGAAATGTGTAGGATTTTTTATTGGCACATTAATAATGAAGAATGCACTTGTCTATAACTATAAATGTGCTTAGAACTAGAAGTTTTATTTGCTTGGCTATTCAAGTAGTAAGGATATTCACTGGAAAGCGACGCCCTAGGAGTTAAGAACATTTCATGTCGTGAGGCTCTGCCAGGAAATCATTTAATGTAGCATAGTAAAAGTTACCATAGTATGCATACCAATTCAAATATTGGAATAAATTACACGCATCATCACATGTGACACAAGCTATTTTATCAAACATTGGGAATATTGTCAGCAAGTTCTACAGTTACTTGTTATTGTTTGCATTTCCGTATTCCACATCCACACTCTATTTCATTATTCAGAAATTATTTTTAAATTTTTTAAAATTGGAATGATCATGCCTGTACATGATATAAAGAGAGTTGTAAGGTCAAAGGTCAGCTGTCATATTTCTGAAGGAACATAGTCAAGATTTCCATTACATGTATTCTGCTGAGGCATACTTGGATTGTAATTGGCAAATAGTGTAACTGTCCTTTGAAATAATCTATAATTGATTCAATTGTAAAATTTTATTCCTATGACAAGGAAATCCATCATAAAATCATGATACATGGTTTGAGAGTGTATGTAAATGTCGGTGGCATATAACGCATACTTCAGTTATTGTAAAATGATGTAAGTGACATTTCAAATTAACCCGAATAACCCAAAATGACAAAGTTTTTGGCTAAACTTTCAACCATGATATTTTGTGACAGAAGAGAAAAAGAAAAAGTTTGATAAAAAAAGTGGGGGTGGGGATAATATTGGAATAATTACTGTATGATTTCCAGATAATGATATTTCTTTCTGTGTACAGGTACCCCCCCCCCCCCATCGTTTTAAATACATAAATATGATGTGAAAGCTTGTCATAGAATAATATAACATACTGAAAGTTGGTATATTCGTCATAAAAAACTACAATGATCAGTAACAAATGTAGTCATAAGAAAATAAAAATTTGCCCTTGAAGAACCTGGTCCAGTTTATTGAGTCAAACAAAAGTGTTTGTCAAAATGGTTTGTATTTTTTTTTGATGACATTTCTCTTTCAACTGTGATAATGGGTAGTGAATTTCTTCTTGTGTCTAGAAATATTATGTTATTTGTAGCAAAGTACACAGCATAAATTCATATGATGTGAAATACATCTCACTTTAATCTCAATGAAATGATACATTGTGTTTCATTTGTAGATTTCCATAGTCAAATAAATTTCCTACCTGAGTACAATCAAAGCAACATAGTGCAATTATAAACATCCCTAGTGTAACAAATTAAAGATACATTGTATCAAATTATTGCAAAATACTTGTCTGGGTACAGAAATAGTTATGTTCATTTCAGTCAAAAGTTATTACAATGTCTCATTAAAATGTTCCATATTGTTACAGTGTATCTAAACTGGAATATTGGAATAAACAAAAGTTGGCTGTCCCCTTTACAGATTGTTTAATACTCATAATCATATCACAACTTCTGAATACAGTGAAATTTAAATGCTACCGTTGGGACTCGTTCTGTCACACTGCAAAACACAAGTGACTATCTCTGTAGATATTCAGAAAGTGAATGTGCAGTTAAGCAGTGATAGTCCCAAAGAGACGATAAGTCTATTTACCATATATTGCCGTCATATGTACCTAGGTCGTAAAGAAACCATAAAAAATACACCGAATTTGTCTAGACTCCGTAATGAATTTCAAAGTTAAACATCGATCCATACAAACATATATACATACTGTTTTTAACAATTTCGTGTGTACATTCCATTTTCCTTCAGTAGAAGAAAGACTGTAATAACTACACAGAACTACGTGTACTGAATATGGCTCGTATGTAATTGCATACACTATAGATTTGGCATGTTTGAAAGATTCTTCTTCACAAATACTATTTCATGTATTTTTGTTTCACCAGTAATTTATCAGTGAAAAGAAAGTGCTAGCATCCAGGGCTAAAATATATCTTCTACACTATTGTAGTCAGATATAGCAAAGTGAACTGTTTTAGGTATAATTTTCTTCTCATTTCCATTAATCTAACAGACTACCACCTTATCCATTTGGTAGTCTAGATGCAATGTTTTGAAGTTTATGTGTCCTGGACTACTGCTGATTTGTTAGTCTAGAAACAATGTTTAGTAGTCTGTGTCCTGGACTACTGCTAATTTGGTAGTCTAGATACAATATTTAGTAGTCTATGGACTACTGCTAATTTGGTAGTCTAGATACAATGTTTAGTAATCTATGTGTCCTGGACTACGGCTAATTTGGTAGTCGAACGAGATACAATGTTTAGTAATCTATGTGTTCTGGACTACTGCTAATTTGGTAGTCTAGATACAATGTTAAGTAGTGCATGTGTCTGCCCTTGACTATTGCTAATTTGGTAGTCAGGTAGTTGAGATACCGTTGCAATGTTTAGTAGTCTGTGTGTGCTAGACTACTGCTAATTTGGTAGTCTAGATACAATGTTTAATAGTCTATGTGTTCTGGACTACTGATGATATGGTAGTCTAGATACAATGTTCAGTAGTGTATGTGTCCTGGACTACTGCTAATTTGGTTGTCTGGTAGTCTAGATATTGTGGCAGTTTAGTAGTCTATGTGTCCTGGACTACTGATGATATGGTAGTCTAGATACAATGTTCAGTAGTGTATGTGTCCTTGACTATTGCTAATTTGGTTGTCTGGTAGTCTAGATATTGTGGCAGTTTAGTAGTCTGTGTGTGCTGGACTACTGCTAATTTGGTAGTCTAGATACAATGTTTAGTAGTCTATGTGTTCTGAACTATTGATGATTTGGTAGTCTAGATACAATATTTAGTAGTCTGTGTGTCCTTGACTATTGCTAATTTGGTAGTCGAGATACCGTGGCAATGTTTAGTAGTCTGTGTGTGCTGGACTACTGCTAATTTGGTAGTCTAGATACAATGTTTAATAGTCTATGTGTTCTGAACTATTGATGATTTGGTAGTCTGGATACAATGTTTAGTGGAATGTTCTCCGGACTACTACTAACTTTAAGACCTGAATGTATTTTATAAAATACAAGTGATTACAAACTATATGAAATCTTTACATCATTTGTCCTCATTATGTCACGTTTTTTTCTGGTAATGATAATCTCTGTAAACAAGCATATTAAAGTAATTAGTAAAACTAGATATTTATAATTTAATATTCAATAAATCATGAAATATTAATGTGACCAGAAAATTTATTATGAATTTACTTTGTTGATGATTAATCTATCGGCTTCATATCAAATGTTGGCCAAGAGAAGTTGAGTGTAGTTGTTGTTGTTATTGTTGTTGTTGTTGTTGTTGTTGTGGATATTTTTTGAATTGAATTGTTTATTCACCAGATACAAAACAGAATTTAAAGACAGAACTGCCCTATATAAAGAGGATTATGGCTAATCTATGCAAATGCGGGAAATTCAAACTGCTGTACAGAGCACTAGCTTCTGGGTCTTGTTTTCAGCATTTTTTCTTTGCTTCGAGAAACACACAGGTCATGCATCATGTACAAATTGTTTGTGAATGTCGTAGGATGGTAACTTGATACACAAATTAGTTGAAAATCAGTCTGTTTGTTTCATAGAATAAAAAAACCTTTCCAAATAAGACAAATTCTCCTGCAAACAGTTGTTTAGATTGTGTGTCACTCAGGATTATTCAGATATGCTGCATTTGCATGTGAAAAACCCAGATATAGGGAATGTTTATATTTTGGTGATTACTTGCCAGTGAGTCATCACATGTTGTCCACCTCCAAACATACAGTCAGTCATATGCAAAATAGGGTCCCAGGCGCCGCCAGTTGCATGTAAAAAAAAATGTATGTACATTTGGATGATTTCAAAAACGAGGTTGACGGGATATCATCTCAACAAGAGTATTTTCCATCAGTGTCATTAGATATTATTACCCATTTCTTCATTCAGCCATTGGCTTGAAGGAAAATACGACTGACCTAAGGGGCCTTGTCTCTACGAGTCGATAGACAAGTACATGTAGTGACAACCCTTAGGTCACAAGTATTTTCTGGTTGAATGAAGGAAAATATTGGGGAATAACATAATTATACCATCGCCAGTTATATAAAAAAGATAGGGAAAGTAATGGCAATTTTGAACGTTTTGACTCACACTTCGAACACAGCAAACCCAGTGACGTAGACACATGCTGTCATGACGTAGATGCGCGTTGTCATGACATAGAATGACCAGAGTATATATTCCATATTTTTTATTGAACCTGGCTCGTGCATGGTATAATGATAGTTATAACATGAGCTCATTTTATGAAATCTGTGAAGTATTTCAAAACAGTTAGAACCTAACGTGTGTGCTTGATGTGCTCTTGATATTGCTATTAATATATATCAGAAAATATTTTCTGTAAAGTGTATAATATTTATTAACAGGTTATCTGTACTGTAAAAAAACCCAAGAGTTTTGAAATGAAGACTTTCTAGGCTATATATGTACATAAAAGATATTAATTTATTATAATGAAGACTTAATTTTAATTTATTTGTAATTATTCAAAAAATATTAACTGTATCGAAAAAGTCAGCAGGAAAACAGTACAAGAACGATATGAAATTGTGACTAGTTTTGCAGCCCAGTGTATATTTACAAGAAGATGGCAAAAGCTGCATTGACCCTCAACCAGGGATTCTATAGGTTGATAGACAGTTCAGCATAGAGTCTATGCTTTTTGTAGGTGAAGGAACCATTGAAGTCAACATACTTAGATTCTAGGCTACAGGAAGGCATACCCAAGTTTGATAGCCACAAAAGGCAAAACAACAACTGATAAATTTATATTTTAATGAAAGACAACCAAAGTAACTTCTATGATTGATCATATAAATAATATTTATGACACTAATATTAATGACACATTCTGTTGTTGGTAGTGCTCTCTCGCTCTCTCTCTACATGTAAAGGTCTAGCCATGTGTCATTACATTAGTGATATCATACATAAAGTGTATTTGGTAGCCATCCAGCAAATTAATTACTCATTGTGTAATGGTTACAACTCGGCATTCTACCATAATTGTGATAGATAACACGATAAAAGCTTTGCTAGAAGTGCTGGTTGCAAATTTATGGAAATTACAACGATTGCTCATTATGTGAAAGATTGAAATCAATTTTGATAGCATTTTGAATTTTTGTGATATTATGATATTAGTATTAAAAGTAAACATCAAATACATATTGAAGTAAAAAAGAAACCAGAAAATAAGTATTTTATATATGTTTAGTTATAATTTCTCTTATTAAATAATTTATTATTGAACAGATTTATTCCTAAATCCACGTTATATGTTCTGGAGTGTGTTGTTTGCAATATGGATTCAGAGCAGGTGTATTAAATTATGAATAAACCATTTTTTACAAGTATGGCAACACAAAAAGATTTATTGTAATATGTCTGTCTGGCAGACAAGGTGGTGAACTCAGAGAACAAAGGCCATGCCAAGAATAAAATATTTAGCTGCCATTCAGCCATAATTTATATAGGCTAATAATGAGAAATCATGTATGTATGTCTAGTGTAATGTTTGACCTTTGTGCAAGGTTTGAAAGAAATCAGCATGTGCCAGAAATGACTTGATTAGAAATATTACCCTGAAGGACAATGTCACTGGGTAACTCAGCAGGACAAAATTGGTTACAAAACCTGATGTTTAGTTTTCAAAACACATACAGCAAAATTCACATTATTGCTATTGCGAATGTTTATTACTGGGAGACAGAAATTGCATAAAAGTCACGTTTCGTTCTGCTTTCAGTATGAATCGTTATTCAAAGCTCTTTTTCACATGTTACTCTGTAAATGCAAGCATTGAGTAGAACAGCATAGTGAGTTGGTCACGTAAAACAAACTATTCAAATTCACTTCATCTCTTTAAATCCATAGTAACTTGAGAGCATTTTTCTAATGTATTTGTTCTGTATAATGACGCACACATAGTTTTATTTATCTAATGCTTGTTAAACACATGCAAGATTTACTGCAGTCCAGTTCAGCAGACATGCAACCGAAATCAAATAATGTTATTATTTTTTTTATTTTTTTTTAGCTTTTTTGAATTTATAAACAGAAATAGTAGACACTAAAATGGATTGCAGATGAACATATTCACACCCATCTCTTGTCATGGTGACAACAGTAAACACTTACAGATGTAAAACGACAGTTTAGAGGGGTGCATATTTCTCTTTGTGAACTTTTTTGTCGATTTTTAAAAGCAGAAGTAGCCACTTACCCCTGTGGTTATAATTGAGGAGGATAAAAGTGATGTAAATGTAGATGTGGTATAATAAAGATGTTAGGATATATACTCAGACAATTAACCCAGCAATTAACCTACAACAAACCGACCAACCACATCCCTCAGAAAACCGATCACAAATATCTCTCAGCAGACCAGTTTATTGGGGTATTGTCTGGAGGCAAAACTAGTCATCCTGTGTAATACTAGTAGAATTAAAAGTGTCAGATATGAAATAGAAAGCTGGTGTAATTAAAGTGTTATTACATTAACACTTTGATGTTTCAACTGAAACCTGCCTAGAGCACGTATTTCAGTGCCTACAGCATTCTCACTACAAAGAGTTTCAGTTCTGCGGTATTGATCTCTAAGAATGCAATAATGCCAGGAGTGACAGTCAAAACACAAATTTATAGAAAACTGCCTTTGTTCATTTCATTGTGAATTGTGATGGATAGTACCTCGACGGAGCATCTGATTGGCAGACATTGATGCAGACAGTATACACTATTTTTTCGTCTCTATTAATTTCATCCCAGAGTATGATTCATTGAGAGAGCTCGAGAACCTTATTTATCGAAGCTTATAAATTTGCCGCGTCAATTTCATATTTTCTCTTCCTGAAGAGGTGCTAATATGATGTCTTTGTTATCCGGGATAATGAGTGTAATTTGCCATAAAGAGCAGACAGCTAAGGAAGAATGAATTATGTCCGTTCTTATATGCATAGAAACATTCCATCGTTGCTAATCTCGCAAATGAGATTAATTTTGAGAAAATAGCCGAGCTCATTGTTTAGTGAGGATTGTGTACGTACGTGAACCACTCATCCACACGACGGTAAAAAATGAATGGATTGAAGTTACAGGTAATGCAGGCTTTCTTTGCTTCAATTTGTTGTACACGGAAGTAAATTGCAGTTAATCTTTTTGTAAGGTATAGTGATGGGATTTACACCACTAAAATGTGACACTGACTGGATATTTTATTGTCAACATTTCTAACAATAGTACTACAGCGACAGTGTGACCTTAGATAGCCTCTGAGGGTCTCCCATGAATTTCAATGAGTTGAAGTCTTTGTATTGTATATATTGTGTGCATGCATGGGCTGTGTGAGTATGATACTATGAAATAGGAGTGTTTATGCCTTGTTATCAGATTACACACATATTAAACTACTTTCATTTCTATCATAATATTATATTTAATGTTTTAGCATCATATATAAAGAACAAACTCACCAGGATTATCTGAGAAACTGTTTTATTTTTAGCTTCATGTAGAAAGTGAAAGCAACCATTGTCATTTGATCAAATTGATGCATAAAATTCAAGACTGTATAATTCAGTGTCTTGATGAACTGTAAATCCATGGAGTAACAATATCACTTATAAATAACAAACTCACTGAAATTAGCCCTGAAAATATTTTATTTTCAGTCTCTTGTAAAAAGTGCAAGTGACCATTGATGTCATTTAATGCATAAAATTCAAGACCATTTATAATTTAATGTTTTGATATTTCCATGCAGAACAATATAACTATCAATGTTTTAATGCATCAGAAAAAGTGAAATTAATTCAGATTTTTAACAGCAAAAGAATTTAATCAGTTTGTACTTATTTTTGTTCCAGACTCAAAAACAGTTCTGTGGCAAATATTAACTGTTAGTGTTGATATACAATATTTTTGGTGACAATTTCGACTCACTCGGTCAAAAAATTTCTAGGAAGAAAATTCCTAATTTTGCCGACTTCTCATCAACATCGTATTATTACAGTGGGCTATTGTTGCATGTCTCGAAAGTAAAATGTAAAAATGTAAACGTTAAATGTAGTACATACTTGACGATGTTGACAAGATGTCATCAACATTTTGGGATTTGCTTTTCAAAATTGTTTGACTGCGAGTAGAAATTTTCATTACTAAGTATGAACCCCAGAGTCCATGAAGTCATTCTCACAATATTTTTGGTAATTTAGAGCATTGCTTAATTTATAGTCAAAAAATTTTGTTGAATGTTGTATATTCACTTACCTCAACATTGTTAGCAATGGGATTACTCTGGTATTTAACATTTAACAAATGTTGTAATATTTTGTATAAACGATTGGTTTGATATGTTTTCCAAGTCACATGGGAAATCTCACTAGATGAAATATTATTTGAAATGACCTTGTTTGGTTTTGGGTTGATGTGTTCAAAAAGTTACAGAATCCTCAAGTGTATTTTATGCACAAAAATCGTTGCAGAATAAATTTATATTCAAAATTGAATTATATTGTAAGAAATATATGCATGGCTTTTTTTTGGCTCAGATACATATTGAATGTATTGAGGTATATAATTTGAATTCAGAGAAAGAGAGTAGTTTTGGAATTAATAGTAAGGTTTAGGTACATAATCATTGTGAGGAAATAAGGACCAATTGACCAGAACAGCATTGATAGAATCTGAATGAGTAGTATGTCTATTTCGTTGTTGTTTTCAAGAATCCCTTGATTTGGTCTCTCCTTGTGTTATATCAAATTACAGACTGTACAGATATCTCTGATCAGACTCCTTAAATGTTTTTAAATTTACTATATGGCATCTGAGATGTTTTGGTACCCCTTGACTTCTAAGTTCTACCAGGGATCCCCTCCAAAACTGAGATTGATTTTAGAGGAAATGAAATTTTACCTATATCCCCCCCCCCCCCCATGACTTACCATAATTATATGTTTATAGCATATTTCTAGAGTCCAGTTCTATAGGGATTTTTTGCTCTCACCCATTCAGAAAGTGAGAGCCAAAACTCTCCACTTTTAATACCGGACTCCAGGCTAGTGACTTGGGTTTTGTAACTTAGGCCAAAACTTACTAGTACCAGGTGGACAGTCAAAGGTGTACAGGGAGACGGACGGACTGATATGGAGGGATGGATGGACAGACAGACAGACAGACAGACATTGCAAATATAAGGTTTCTGTTGACAACAGATATCGTCTGATTAGTTTAAATGTGATTTTACTGATATTATTTTTCCACAGGTAGTGAAGGAAAACAAAGACATCAAGAGGAAAAGTCAGGCAATTTTGATGAAAGCAAATGTTGATGTCAAAGTACTGGATATCTCATTGGATGATGATGATGATGATAGTCAAGATAATCTTGAAGTTGTAGAACTCAAGAAAACAGTTGATGGTAAGTCAGTACAATGTTATTTTTGGTCCTTTTTTGCAGTAGTCCTTTCTCAACTCTTCAAATGATAATTCATCTATGTTGGGGTATTAAACTTATAAGCCGTGTGGCCCTAGTCTGTAAGATGTGACATGTTGTGCCACTCTATCTATCAGCCAACACTCATGGAAATTAACTATGTAGTGCTGAATGGTACAGTGTATATCCTACACTCTACTCAGCCTACCCCTCCAACTAATAAAGTCAAATCGTGACAACACACTACTCAGAGACTGTTTAGTCTAGAGGCTATCCATGGCCTCAATCTTCTCTGATCTCTTCCATAGCTTCAATTCTCTTTGATCACTATCTCAGAGAGAGAGAGATTGCAGAGGATTGAAGCCATGGATAGCCTCTAGACTAGGCTGTTAGGCTTGACAATACTGAGTAGTATTCCATGATGGTTTAAATGATAGCTGATTATAACCATGAAAAGTCTCTGGGCTGAATAACATATCAGACAGTGCAGATTGTATTAGTGTGTAATACATATATCCAGTGCTTGATATACTTTGAATAAGTTTGAGCTAACTATGTTTATTACAAATGATGAGATGAGGTTGTAGTATTCAAACACTAAGAAAAGTACAGGTTGTCATGAACACAATAACTTTATATACAAAATATACAATAATTCATTCCATTCATTGAAGCATGCCTAATCGTTCTTAGTAATTGGTTTTACCTGCCATGCAGATGCAGTATCTATAAAGATAGAATGTGTTTGTTTTTAAACCTTACATAACATCACTCAACGTTTATGTAATATTTTTGAAGACAGGTGAAAGTTGTGTCGATGTCCTGCATTAATTAGAACATGTGATAGTGAGTAGGAAGGTTGAAGTTCCCTTTATATGAAAGTAAAGTCAACATACATCATTGCAAATCAAGTGAATCAAGCTGCTCTATGTCAAGTTCTAGACCAAGTGACTAGTCATAGACCAAGTCATTTGAAATGAGTTAAGTCCTGTATTTAAAATTCTGGACCAATCTACTCATTAAAGTAATTAAACACCCTAGAAAAGTTAATGACAAAAGTTAAAGTTAGTGACAAAGTCAACTGTAAGACCCTCTAGACCAAGTCACTTGAAGTATTAAAAGTTAAGTCATTGTCAAGTCCTAAATTAAGTCACTTGAAGTAAGTAAAGCCCATTGATGTCAAATTCTAGACTAAGGCAATTGTAAGTCCCTCTAGATGGCTCTAGATCAAGTCACTTAAAGTAATATTTCAAGTTATAGACAAGTCACTTGAATTAAGCAAAGTCACAGTATGTTAAGTTCTAGACCAGATCCCTTGAAGTAAGTTAAGTCTAATTATGTCAAGTTCTAGACTGTTGTTTGAAGTGAGTTAAGTCTCTACACACATGTATTGAAAGTTTCAGACCTTGTTTCAATCAATCAATCAATCAATCAATCAGCCAATCAATCAATCAATCAATCAATCAATCAATGAGAAGAAGAATTTGTTTAGCACCAAAGTCCGATACAACATCATGTTCTGTAACATTGAACAGGGACAGTACAGCAGTTTGTTGCTTGAACTAAGGAATGTTGTGAACTATCGTCTTTTTGTTGACAATAATGACGTGATGGTGACTTTGAGTGTGAGTAAGAATGAACTAATGTAGATAATAAATTACTACACATATATGTATCACATATGATTCACCCCTTATGATACTAGACAAACACTTCACCAATAAATCAAAATCATTCAATTACAGTGAAATATTGATTGCAATTTAGAGAGTCATCTCAAATATTGGTCATTGCTGCCAAATATAGAACTGAACTTTGAACTTTGAAATAGGTGTGCATGTAGTTGTCTTTTGCCCAATAACGTAAAATGAATATTCATAGGGTGCAAAGTTGATAGCTCACATGCTTCATTTAATGACTTCATACTTTTCTGAGAAAACTAGAAATCAGCGTTGGTAAATATTTATGTACTAGCGATTTCCTGTATTGATTGCATATATGTAAACAAAGTAAATTAGATTTTGATATTATAAAATTGGATTTTGGAATCAAATGAAAACAGAAACTGTGTCATAGTACGGCTGGTAATAGCGTTAATACTGTTGACTCTTGTGTATTCAATCATTTTAATTTGTTAATAGGAAATGATTACCTATGCTCATTTAGAGCAACCTCAGGCTTCTTTGATTTTTTAGTGTCATGAATACAGAATGAGATAGAAATACTTGAAATGATATTGAGTGCTTTAATTCAAATGATAAATTTTAACACCTTTTTGAGAAGTTAAATAAAAATCATACCTCAGTATGAATACTCTGTCATGTAAAGACCATTTGTTAATAAGTACTTCCTGGCAACTCATAGGCATCCATAAAGATGCTGCTCCACATGGTTGCTAGGTAACCATGTTTGAATTGTCATCAGCTATTAGATACTGTAATATGGTAATTCATTGCATTGTCTTCTAGTTATGCTCTTTAGTTTTTCATAGAAATTCTATTGTTTGTAATGTGATAAAAAAGAATCTGAAGCAGATAATCATGTTCAACAAGAACCAACACTTCAAGTAGGTGTGCACTCACACCTTGAACAAAAAAATTCTCAGAAATTTGTCAACTTCACACCTAGTAAATGTCATCTCCAGCACTCAACATATTGGCTATCTGTGTATTAAAAGGAGAAAGGGAAATAATGAAAGATGTCACATTTCAAATTTATTATTTAATATAAAAGTAAAAGTTACAGTGTTGTTGTAATTAAGGAACAGTAGGTATATATCACCTACCTGAATTCTCCAAGTACTTTATTAGGGTTCCTCAACATAATGGTGTGGAAATCTGTACAAGTTTTACCAGATGTAGTCTCTGTTACCAGAGTTCCACATTCAGTGCATTAGGTTCGTGAAAATAAAAGTTGATCTTCTTGTTCTATTTTGACCCTCTAGCATGAGGTAAAATGCTGTGGATATTGAGACTGAAATGATATGTACAACTTTTACAAAACCTCTTCCATTCAATAATATTGTACACTTTTACTACTACTGACATGTTCTCAGGGTAAGTCAAAGGGGGCATTGAAATATCAATTCATGAACTGTGAACCATTGATAGATTTCTGTCATTGAAAATAGACCCCAAAGTTTGGACTACTAGTATTTGTCATAATTGCATAGTCCACTGCATCAGTGCATGGATTAGGGAGGGGGGGGGGGGGTTTATTTGTGTGTATATCACTATAAATCAACCCGATATTTGGTTTGACTATATAATATTATTAAGTGCAATGCTTTACTTGAGAGAATGGGGGTGGGGTGGGGGGGGTATCGTATGTATGTGTACATTAGGTGGCCATGTGTATGTGGAAAGGGATGGAACAGTCAGTGCATGTCAGGTGTATGCCATCATAAATTGACAGGTGGTTGTAATTGGTTACTTCATTCAGTTTTACTACAAACTCAACCTCCAGTTTGAAAGTGTGGACCCAATAACATCACGTTTTATATCAATCCTCCAATAGCATAAACTAACGCTGTTGGTGGTGGTAAAAATGGACTTCTGTGCTAGTGAAATCTATTTGACTACACGGTGGAGATGATAGAGACTAGATGACCATGGTGCGTATATAGGTACTAGATTTAGCTATAGCAAAAGTTGGTCCAAAACAAAAAATAATCCTGTAATATTTATGGCTCCACTGATAAGATAACACTCATGCACACACCTTGAATTGAATTATTGGCCTTTAATTAATTGAATGCATGGAAATTGAATTGCTGTGTGAATAAATAGAGTAAATGTAAGTAAAAATCTTCACATTTCTAGTTTCAATTGGTTATTTCGAAACACAGTGAACATAAATAGCTTTGCCAGCACAGAATTGGTCCATTAAGGAGATTAATACAGGTCTATGAATAAAAGAAAATAGGCATTTTAACTTTACTACATGCTAAATATTTAAGAGCAGTTTACTGTTAAATGTATATGTTGTTGGTTGAGATTACCCTCCCATGTAGTTCTTTCTCGTCTTACTAAAATACCATATTAAAGACAGTGTGCATAGGTGTAAGTACTGTCGGTGGCTATGATGTAGAATATGTGTATACAAGTGGCACTGCATTGATCTTTTGTGATTTCAACCTGTTAATCTACAGGCTGGTGATGTTGGTGACATTTAGTGACTTGCATCTCAGGGGAGATAACGTGATTACCAGCCCACTCAGTGTTCTGTGTATAATCCTAGCTAGAATGGTATCCAGTGCATATCCAAGTATGTGAATAATGCATTGTCAGAGTTTCAGGGGGAAATTATGGAGAAAAAAACCATCTCCGTATCAGGAAACGTTAATAATCCGGAGTGATGTTGTATTCAGGGAGGGATCATTGTTGTATGCTTTGTATAGAAATGGAGGAAAGGGGAAAAAGGATGCAAGGTGTGGAAATGACTTTGCTAGGGACCGTTATTCATAGTAATCCGATGTGTAATTCAAACTATGGCCTGATGGATTAGCGTTGTCAGGGTAATACCATAACCATAGCGACCCTAGGATAACTAAACTTAGAATGTGGATAAGGAAAGATGTAAGATGATTCGTTTTATAATTGAAGAATAAATGCATTTTTACACCGAGTTGTCGTTAAAAGTAGACACTCAACTGATTACAGAGATAAAGAAAGAGAGAGAAAAACTAGCAGAACGATGTTAGTGAGGCATTTTGAAAGACCTGAAGTGGGTTGTTGTGATGAGATATTGAAGTCTCAGTGGGAAGGATGAGTCATTGCATTTTTCACCTGAGGTGTATCGAAAGATATATATTATCCCAGCAGCAAACTATGAGTACTTTTCCTGATTCATGAAAACACTTGCATGGATAATAATAGAAATACATAAATTTGGAAGAGTAGTTGTAAACCTGCAATAATTGTCAGCTCTTGTAGTAGCTATATTTCATTTGCACGTTATGAAGAGTAGTCAGTCACACACTAAGATAAGCGAGGGAGAGTTTTTTGATTATTTTCATTTAATCTACTTCAAAAATCAAAGCAATACAAGAGGCCAGTTTTTAGTGCATTCTTGCAAACACCATTCTGAATTCAAGTTGAATTAAAGTGTAACGCTGTATTAAAACTAGTTCTTTGCTACATTCCAAAAAAAACTAGTTCATGACTCACTCATAGGTCGTAGGTCAACCAGCAGGTTGATTTTACAGACTGTAGATTCAGCTTTTACTCAGGGTTGCCATGACAACGGGAGGCAGTAGAGCAAACGGTGAAAAAGAGAAAGCACATTTCCAAACATTTCTGTGCCGTGATTAGCTATTCATTGATTTCATCACATGTGTACGTTTATTTCAAGGCAATTATTCCTAAAAAGCAAATCATGAAAAGAGAGCAAAACACAAAATATTTATGATAGTGATAATAAAAACGTCATTGATTTATTATTTCATCATGTTTCATAGTTGAAAACTACTTCTTTTGGATGCAGTGGTGATAATTCATGTATTTCATATATGTATTATGGTTTATTTCTCAAATGCCACATTTGGAGAACGGTTCCATTATAATTTGGTTTTGAAATAACAGTGTAGAAGTGAATCGTACTCTATACCTGGTAATTGTCAAAAGACTGAAATTCAATTTACTCAGATCGTTTACGCTATACTTTGATTTGCATGAATAACACTGGACTGGAATTGTATCGTAGATGAGTTTATTCACAACCCTTACATGCTACTAGCAACAGTTCTGATTATTTACATATCAAGAGTAAAGGAGAAATGATGTTGTTTTCACATTTACTGAATTCAGTAAAACGACATTTATCATAAATTCAATCTATATTGTCAATGTGCCAATATATTTTCCAGACAGAAAGACTTTTTCCAAATGAACTCTTGCAAAAAAAAAAATAGACTCTAAGGAACTGGACTCAATGAATATTTGAATCTTAAAGTGTAAATTGATGTGAAAAGGTGAGATGCCTCATACACAAAACGGCAACTCAAGTGTTACAAGGTTAGAAATGGATTGGCATTCATCACAGATATTTGCTTTGGGTAACACTGACCAAGGTGAAATGTTACTGCGAGAGAATGAATGTGTTTTGGACTCTGGTTCATTTAGTAGACGTGAGCTATTGCCACACGGTCAGAACATTATTAAGAAAAATCACAGTTTTTTGCCATCACCGACATGTATATACTTTCATTGATGTCAAAAAGATGTGGGTGGATTGTTTTCGCTAACTTGTTGATATGAATAGCAATATTTCATGTTTCTGTACATAATTCATATTCAACTTTGATATTTGAAAAGGTCGTAAGTAAAATAAGCTATACTTGTTCATAATTTTGTCATTACAAATTGTTGGTAAATAGTGCGATTTGATATAATATTCTTTGACTTGTCCAAATTAATATTACATCTATAAAGTTTAATCAATACTCACAAACATTATCTGAAGAAATTTAAGTGTAATATCTCAGCTCCATTGATAACTATCATACAAACTTTCCAATTATGATTCTCACGGTTGTCAATTTTTTTGGCGGGAAATGCAAAGATAAGAAGAACAGGTGCGTTCGTATGTGATTGTGAAGTATCTGTTGATACAATGATTACTTTTATCTGTCAATGGTTCATTAATTTTGATTTGCAGGAAGAACACTGTCAGAGATAAATGTGGTCCGTTTATTAACTTTTGATCACTAAATCAATAAACTGAATCCCTAGTAGCTGTAAAACTTGTCACTATATTTACTGTTAATTTTTGCACAGTTGAAAATTAAACCAATACTGTGAACAGTTTGATCCTAATGTAGTATAGAGAGATAACTATAGTGGTTTCTTCAAAGTGTTTCATGTTTATCTAAATTTAGTTTCACAATGATCATTGCACAGAGAGGTCAGGGTCCAACTGGAAAACAAATTGTCAAGAAAAAAACTCAACATAAACTTAAGAGTTGGTTTATATGTGTGATATCTCATCCTTAGTAAACACAACGTCCGAAATCACAAATGGAAACAAAAACACTAGTTTGCCGTTATTAATACTGTAAGTCTTTTTTTTATATATAATATAGTATATATATATAAACCTTTTCTTGGACAAATGGTATAGACATAATGCATATGAGTTTGTTCCACATGATTCTTTAGGGAAACTATTCTAGATGCCAACATGGTCTCTAATTAAGTTGAAATGTAAATCATAACAATACTGTATAGGAACTAGACTTTAAGGAAACTAAAAAGAGAACGGAGTCATGAAATTTGAAGTGCATCAATTAAAATGACATTTATGAGAAAGTTAAAGATGAGAGAGAAGAATAGCTCCCAGCAACAAAGAAATCCATCTTTTATAAACATGCGAGGAGTGTAATAGATTTGTATTTAAACAGTATTGTTTTGTGTGATACACATCTTCTTGCAAATGAAGTGATATATTACTTCTAATTTATCATGAAAAGTGTCTACCTAGGGGCAGATAATTTGTCATTTGGTCTGACATGTGGAACAGTAGGTGTTGCGTCATATTTTAGGTTGGTATACTGTTAATTTTAATTTCAAAAATGGCAGTAAAAGTTTAGAAAATAATGCCCCAGGTGTGACGTCGCACATGTAAATTTTGTTGACAATTGAAAGTTGTGATAATGCAAGTATTTTAGTAGAGCTCATATGGAAGCCGCAGCTGAGCAGTGGATTTAATGATCGATTTTCTCCTCAGATTCTCTGGAGTCTTGTCTACGATGTATTTAGGCACGTAATAATGAGATTCAGATTATGACATAGGAGGTGTAACAAAGCCTGGTTTGTTCATCTGACAGTTAGGTTAATCATTTGTTTGATACAGTGTGTGTTTTGTCACTATTTGCCAGACAGTGTCAAAAAAGTGTCAGCTTCTGAGACTTGTACAGCCAAGTAATGAAGTGAGTTTGCAGTAGATAAGGTAGCGAATTGTAATCATTGGTGAATACCAAAACACATCTTAAATCAAGTTGCAATACCAGATTAGAGAACTGCATTTTGTCTTGACCAATAACATACATATTGTTGAATTTAATGCAACAAATAAGGGGTGGGGGGGGAGCAAGAACACATAGGGTGTATTTATATTATTATTAGACTTTATTTAAACTCAATAGACTGCTCACACAGTGTGGATACAAATATATACATTAAACATACTAAAAAGTAAAAATACAAAGCAATGAAACGAACACGATAGGCTGTAAAATTTGACATCAACACTTAAATCATTCCATATTCTAACACCAATATATCTAAAACTCTTCGGAGATGCACAGTTTGTCCCTGGCTGCAGCAAATGTATTACGAGTATAAATTTCTTGAATATTTACAGTGTACAAGATGAAGAAATGTTCGCAACAAAATGATGCCAGGGTTGATATGCAAATTAGGGTTAAATTGATTTTTGCCCCCCCAAAATTTAGATAACAAGTAGATATTAATATTTACTGAAAATAGTTGGAGACAAGTGCTAAAAGGCAGCATTTTCTCAGATGTGAAAAATACATGAATGACTGAATGAACAGACTATTAAATCTGACTTGACATGTGATAGTATTGACATTCTAAAGATATCATACTTGTCCAGTGCAGTACAAAGTATGTTACTGTATCAACAGTAATGTTAGATAAACTTTCAAAGCAAGTCGCTTTAGGGAATTTTATGATTGATGTCTTTTCTAAGTTCTACCCACAGATTTTAATCCAGTACTCTCTCCCTAGGCATGTTTACCTGTTGCTCTTTATGTATTACTAGTAATCGGCATTTTGTACTCGGAAAGAACACTTTTCAAATATATACATAAGAAGTGTTGTTGAAAAGTTGTCAATACTAGGAAACAATTTTTTGAATAGATAGCTATCATCCCAGAAGACATGTAACCATAGTTGATTATAGGTACAGGTATTTTCTCGAATTTGATAACGGCCCAAAGGGACTATAGGAATAATCCATTGCTATCAGTGGACTGCACATTAGCGTTGGTGGCTCTGTCCTCAAACCCAGTAGACTTGTTTTGTGATATTTCAAGATATGCATACCACTGCCTTCACCATTACTGTCCTTCAGTTTTCATTATACATGGTATTCCTTCAGTAAATCAACTGTAACTGAAAGAAAAGTGAAATAAATTATTAAACTGGTTTGAGGTCAAATAAACTATTCACTGATTTTTTTCATAAGATACATCCAAATGTAAATACATATATGTGTTTTGTACTACATACTGTACCCTTCCTTGACCAAACATAAAACCTTTCCCCCTCGTCCATTTTTACTTCAAATATGTTCCCCTCCCAACCGATGTATTTACTTTTTACACTACCCCCAATTCCTCATCCCCCAACAACCTAGCAAATTGTAATGCATACATAGTTGATTATTTCTGAGTTCAATTTCACGACAAATTTTCTCTTTTGTGCAGATCTGAGGGAACAGTTGATAAAATGTAAACAAGAATTGCTGGAAGTGTGTACAGAACGGGAAGAAGTGAAAGAAGTAGTGGAAATATGGCAACGAGAAGTTGAGAAATTCAACGCACAGGTAAGCTTTGTTACATTGACCACTTCTAGTACATAAAATAGCTAATGGCTGTCATGATGGAATTACATGATTTTCTACCCAATAATTACATACCTGAAGGTTTCTGTACATTCTTATTCTTATTCTTTAAGAATGTAAGGAACTCATTGTGTGTGTGCACACCTTGAATTGTCAAAAAAAGGCAACATTATAAGATCTTTGGGCCTCATTAAAAAAAACATTTGTTTCTCCATGACATCTTTAGAGCATCATTGAAAATTTACAAATATTGGTTAAAATTTTAGTACTGGTACAAGTATTTAGTTTTTTCCATTGCAAAACCTTCACGGTCTCATTTTAAAAATATTTAGTTTTTCCATCATGAGATCTGTGGCTTTAATTAAAATTGTGACTTTGTAATCCAAATATGTGAACATATATGTCACTGAATGTAAAATTGTTGTAAATATTCCCTTGTCACTAATTATGGGTAACATTTGTAACTAATCAGGTACTTTAGTAAGATAATTATTGACTAATGTGCACAAGGTGTTTAATGAAACCATGAAAGTGTTATCCACATGGGTGACACTTCCATAATGAAATCTTAGCTGGTTTCCCACCAACATAGAAAACATATTGATTTCATCGTATAACTCAAAAGGTGAAATGGAATATTTAAAGATGTAACCTCTGTTGAGATCTATCTGGTTTTAAGAAGATTTAGAAAAAAATATATGTCAGGGAATGAATTAAAAATATAATCAATTTATGAATTTCAAAAATGCTACAAATATTTTGTCACGTCAGCGCAGAAAGGTTGTATCTGCTATGCAGTTGTATAGACTAATGCAACTATTTGCAGAATGATTGTCAGTCAGATCTGACAAATGTCCTGTAGTAATGCAAAACTTTAAGTTTTCAATATAACAATAATTTTTATGTTAAACTAAAAGAACAGTTGCCTTGCCATTAAAAATGTGTTTATTTTTCACAAAATATTCATTTCTTTAATCTACAGTATGAACAGGAGAGGACAGAACATCAGATGAGCAAACAGTTGCTGGCAGAACATGACAGGACAATAGAACAATTTTCAAGAGGTACTGTCATGCAGTTATGTCTGTAAAAGAACACAAGCTCAATAAGCGAACATTTAGAGGGAGGGGGTCTGGCATCAGTGTGATTACTGAATTTCATTTTCACATACCTATCCAAATTTCGACGGAAAACTTTCACTCCTTCAATGATAACAGCTTTTGTATTCACTACTGAAATGTTGATAAAGTTGACAAAACTTTACTTCTAATGTGAGATTTTTAATTACATTGATCGTAGTGGTGTGTGACCAATACAGTTTTCAGCATAGTTTACATCATGTATAAATGTTCGTTTAGGGTAGGGGGTTTGACCTAAATGAACGATGTTCATTTGTTCAGCATGTGCGACATTGTGCAATCGTCCTTTATAAATAAACACTAGCAATAATTCCCATGACTGTAATATGATCTGAGAAAGTTCTCTTCACATAATAACTACCTGACAAACTCAGACAATGCAGATATTTTGTTTTATAAGTTCAGTAATACCTACCGGTTCAGCATGTTTAGGGTGTTCAACTGTTCAGTGAACCAGAAGTTCCTCACTTGGTTTCATCTTTGATTTTGACAGTGAATACTGTAGTTTATCAGGAGCTAGAAGAATTGAAGCAAAAATATGAAAAAGAACAGGTATTACGGGAAGAAGCCGAAAAGTATGCAGCAAAGGTAAGATTTTAAGTAACCCATTCAGCCATTATTATTTTGTCATGACCATGAAGAAGCCTGTTGTTTCAATGTAGAAAGGTTGACCAAAACCCAAACTTTGTTTCTATGTCATCAGACAGTGTCCAAGCTCCTCATTAAGTAAGATAGAACTGTGTAGTTGGTCAACATTTCAAGGTTGAACATAGATATTCTATACACCCCCCCCCCCCTCCTCCCTTTCCATGACAATTCTATTACATTGGGTTCCATAAGTCTGTCCCTGCACCAGCCAATTTCAACCAAACTCTACACAAAAGTAACAAACTATGAGGGACATATGTACATCACATAATTACCTTTTATATGGCAAAATGGCAGTCATATTTGTGATTTGCACATTTTGTCTCGTATCTTCAAAAGTGTGATACATGTGGACACCATCTAAGTGTCTACCCCACTTTAGCAATGTTAAGACTCAGACCAATATAAACGAAGATTAAGGTAATGAGGTCTTAACCTTTGAGCTTGACCAACATTTTCAAGGTCAAATAGCCAAAATGTTGTGTTTGACCTTGACAATGTTCAAGGTCAATTTAATATTGCAAAATAACTTTGCCACACATTAAACCAATTTGGGGGGGGGGGGGGTCTGTTATATATGAAGGCTTGGTAAATTTCAATTTGTAAGAACCTTTACCTTTGTACAGTCCAAAACGAAACATGGCTTCTTCATTGTCATTCCAAGTTAGTTTGTTGTCATCAAAACAACCGAGAAGATAGCTAACT
Organism: Glandiceps talaboti; assembly: GCF_964340395.1. Lineage (NCBI taxonomy): Eukaryota > Metazoa > Hemichordata > Enteropneusta > Spengelidae > Glandiceps > Glandiceps talaboti. The sequence continues at coordinate 15,633,174 of NC_135563.1, read as the reverse complement.
GTTTATATTAAGTGCTCATGATGTATGGGAGAACCAAGATGATCAATATAAGATGTGTAAATAAATGACTCTTAAAGTATGGTGTTTTCTCCAAACAACTTATAATATGATGAAACTTTGTTATTAATACATTCAACTTAAAGGAAACTGAATTAGTTCAATGACTATATTAAGGATATGTGGCCTGCTTCAGAACATTTGTCTCAGCATTGCGACAAACTTGTATCTTATGATGTTTACAAAAAAATAGAAATTGTAAAGGCTAGACATATAGACAGACAGCTGGTATTTAAAATGATATTGTACAGTCAGAGATGAGGAAACCAAGCAAGGAAAGTACTAATTAATTACAGGAGTCATGTTAGGAGCAGAATATGATTGTCGGTCATTCTAATAATAGTTTGACCGCGAAAAATACAGAAAAATCTTGTCTTTTAACTTTGACTGGTCGTATGCTGAGGGTCGGAACAAGATTTTGAGCATTCAAACTTTAGTTCTGTCTTTAATAAGTTTCTATTTTTCCTTCGCTGCCTTTAGAGGGAGCAAGAAACAACGGCTATGAAACGACAGAGTTCAATTCTGATGCTGTCAGTGGAAAATGAAGACAAGTTAAAAGAGGCCTTGGAAGAGGTGGAAAGATTGACAACAGAATTGGAAAAAGAAAAACATGAAAGCAGTATACAGGTGAAACTTTATTTGTCATCAGGGAATTGACTCGTTGGGGATTTTTATTTGGAAGTCTGAAAGAATTGTTTATAATGCAATTCATTCAGTGCTGTGTAATTTCACTTTTTAGAAAAAGTGAAACAGAGTCACAAAGTTGCAAGAGTAAATAAGTGCAAACAGGAAGTGATGTCGTAAGCTAGCTTTTATCCCTTAGAGTTCATCTTCTTTCTACCAGCGGGTATTTGTACACAAAATACAAAAAACATGCGAAAAGCAGGATTAACTTGTTTTTTGTTTTGGGATTAATTGTATAGATATATCTGTAGCCTATATTTAGATAGCTTTGACAAGTCATTCACCTTGTGACAAAACCTGGCTATGTTGTTAAATCATAACATTTGGTTTATGTCATCTTTGTAACAGCACCATACTTTTACAAATGGATATCACGTATTATCACCAGTCATAATGTTAGTGGTACAATAGCAGTAACCAGGCTTTCAGCTTTCTTAGGTGGACACAAATTAAAACTATTCTTGCAACGTGTTGATAAATTATAAACATTGGTTTAATTATACTCACTGTAGGGTGGCATTTCTGATCTTCCGTAATCTTGCGGTGTACATTTTTGGGGAATTTCCATCGTTAACGCTATCTTTGTAATAGGATGATTGTATCTGCACAACTGCTATCACCCACTGTAATGTACCACATGCAACAACAATAGATTTAGTTTGTGTTTATTGTTGTATATGCTAGGTTTCTGCAGTATTAAGTGACAAAATATTGAATACATGTAAACCAAAATATTTAGTTCATTCAGATTTGTAGTTGTGGCATTATGTCCATGTTGAAATTGTCATTGAAGTGCATTGCTTATTAAGTTAAAGAGTAGACAAAGTAGATTTTTTCTAATGCCTAGTTATGTAGCATAATTGATAGCAGTATGGCTGTTGTTGTGTAAATGTGTGAAAAATAAGATAATATGTGACGAGACCAACACGAAGAACTCCCACGTAGTAATAATGAGACAAGGTGAAACTCATACAGTTGTCAAGTTAGTCGTTTACATACACATGAAAGCTAGAATTTTTAGCAACACATGATTTTATTTCACATTTCATTTTTGTGTATCAAGTTTGAAAAGTAGTGAAGAACTCTATCACTCCCACGTAGTAATAATGAGACAAGGTGAAACTCATCAAGACAGTTAAGATATAGTTGTCAAGTCAGTCGTTTACATATATATGAAAGCTAGAATTAACACGTGATTTTATTTCACATTTCATTTTTGTGTGAAAAGTCGCAAAAAAGGAAATTTACGATATTGTACCAAACTGTGTTCAATATAGTGACATTACCAAGTAAATCATCGTGTTTTCAACCCCACCCCTTTTGTGTATATGTTTCAAAAAGTATGAGTGGATTGAAGTGAAATTGTGATAAAAAAAAATTGGTGGAGATCTGTGGTTGCCATGTCAACTTAAATAAATGAAATTAGAAAATAAAGCATTTTTATCAATATGACGCAAAATGAAATTACTGATAACATACTGTAGTAGACTATGCATGTTAATATTTCTTCAATTGTCTGCAAATATTTTGACATTACCCTCTAACAACCGGGTAGTAGTCAACTAGCTGAGCATATACATCATCACATGTTTTAAGATAATTAGGATATTGTGGACTGGAAAGCTTGTAACTTGAAATTCTTTATTCAGAATATTGCATGTATTTGTATCTCATGTACAGATCAAGGAGTTAAAAGAAGAATTAGAGTCCTCAGCTGATGTGGACAATTTACATACATTAGAGGAAAAACTTAGTGTGACTGCAGAAGAAAATGAAAAGTTGGAACAACGTGCTATAAGTGCAGAACAGACCATACATGAAATGGAAGCAAAGAGTAAGTTAGTTGTCATATCGAGAGATCGAGAGAGAGAGAGAGAGAGAGAGAGTGTGAGTGAGTGAGTGTGTGTGTGTGTGTGTGTGTGTGTGTGTGTGTGTGTGTGTGTGTGTGTCAGTGTTTGTTTGTGTAGGTGCAAGATAAGTCATAGCATCATGCCATATAGTAAATGTGCACATACTACTCAGAGGAACAGCGATATGATTTGCATATAAACAAATATTATGTAAATGTCTACAAACAGGTGTGCTGATAAGGGCCAATGAGGAGCACTAAATTAACTTGTTGACACTGACAGTATTACAAGTGGTTAATGAGAAGTGATGTCAAATTACAGATTGCAATGTAGGCTTATACTATTGTTTGAATGAGTAAAAAATATAACTTATTAAAGCCAAAATAAGAGGTTCGGCAGTGAAAAACTAGGTGGGATCGGGTAACCAGAACCAAACAATTATTTTTTTAGACCTTACTAGACATCGATTTTATCCTTCCTGAGGCTTGGCACTTGTACATGACACAGATATTAGGAGTATAGCTGTTGGCACTTGTGAAAAAGAGAGCATAAAATAAATACCAGAGTGGGCATATTTAGATTGTTAATAGTGTAAAGTACTGTGTGAAGTTAATACACACATCACAGGGTTAATATTGCTGATGGCACCAATGAAAATTTACCACTTAGTTCAAACTTGAATGAAAATGTTAGCATTTTTCAGAAGGAAATTTGAAGTGTTCAGATTTGAATGAGGATATGGCAGATGGTTTCGTAGTGAGACTAAAGGAAATCTCCCCTCAAGTTGTATGCATAGTAAAATTGAAAACTCGCAGAGGTATTACAAGATTTAGCTCCAATTTCTTGGAAAAAAGTCTAAATTTGTTTGAAAAAGTCTAAATTTGGTCACAGATGTAGAATGTAACATTTTTAGTTCATTGTTTTCATCACAATTACTAGGTGGTCTCTATTACTGCTATGATTCAAAATGTCATGCAGTTCCTGTGTCGTCTAAAAATATAAATTTCATTTATTTTTGGAAAATTTACCTCTAATTAGACAGATTTCATAGGCAGTTAATTAATTTGAGTAGAAAATAATGAAAATTAAATGATTTCTAATTTTGTGCAATTTCTTTGTCATCTAAAAATAAATTTCATGTTATTTCAGATCTGGAAAATTAACTTTTACACAATTCCTAAAATATGCGTATAGTCTTCCTATCAGATATTAAACACAGTTAATTCCTTTCAGCAGAAAATTGTGAAAATTAAATTAAAAAATCAAAATTGTGAACAAGTTTTACAAAGTATTAAAGGGTTTGGTTTCAAATGTTGAAAGTTTTTTTTTGAAATTGTAGTGGCAGTGTTGATGGATAGACTGTTTAAATCAAAACCCTCCCCCCACCCCCACCTCCACCCCCACCCCCACCCCCATATTAGAACACACAGAAGAATATAAGTAGCATAAATTGTTAAAAAATAGGTTCATGTAAGCTGAAGTGATGTCAAATTGCATGATTAGTTTTATGTCCAAAATTTCTCCCTTTTAATGACGCCTTGAGGCTACAGCTATAAAGCCTGTTATATTATAGAGATATTTTGTAGACAAAATTATTGATCGGGGTTTCCTCTCCAGAGATATTAACCATACTGGTTTTTATAGCACTTTTCAAATGCACTCTTTTGAAATCCACATTTCAAAAATAGTCTCATATGAATATGTGATAATGAAGTGTATAAAAACACAATGTTTTTCTTTCCTGTTTTTCATATTTGATTTATTCTGTGCCATCAGTTTTTTGCTTTTGTTTGTCCACCTGCATATTAGAATAATTGGTCATATTGAAATTGGTTTGATAAAAATTTTTTTTGTGTAATATGTTATTGAAATGATGAAAATGGGGCCTACCAGTTTGCGAGTGTTAATATGGATGGCTATTGTCTAGTCCTGAATGGAAGTATTCAAGTGGAAGAGTTCAAAGCTGAAGCGCACGTGTTCTAGTGAAGTCTCATCACAAAGGAAATTGTAAGGGGTAGTCTCTAAAATTTTCAACGTAAATCAATATTGTTTTGCAAATTAAAGAAACCAAATCCGTGATTTAAAATATCAGAATCATGATTGAATATTAGGAATTAAATTTGTACATTTCCAAATCGAAATTTATTTGTCCTCTCTAAATTGTTTAAATCGCCAGTAGCTGCAAGTGTTTTTTTTTAAATTTTGTCGTCGTTCGCTTGTCATGACATTCACGAAAACTTTACTGGAAACATTTATTAGCTGAAGTACCTATTTGATTTTAGTAACCATTGACGGTAATGTGTATACTTGATTGATGCTCATATGTAAATAGTTGTGAATTAGTTAAAGATTATTAAAACAACATGTTTGTTAACAATTTTAAGTCGGTGAGAGGTCATCAAGTTTGATCACTAAGTAACCATATATGCTTATTAAATGAAGACATGAAAATTGAATATAAGATAAAAAAATTATGTCAAATATCATCATGTATTGACGTTTTAACTTGTCAGTATGTTTTTAGTCTCAAAATGTGACGAGAATGATTAAACTGATGGAATACTTCAGAATAGTAAATACATTTCTGATCTGTAGCATCATACAATTTGTTCAGCTGTAGGACTGATATCATAAGTGTGACATATCATTAAATTTGAGTCTTTGATACACAAAGTAAATATCCATGTCTAACATTTCCACAAAATGTAGTGTGGATTGTTGACTCTAACGGATGTCGTTACAAAATATCACCATGATCTGTTAATGTAGAGACTGAACGATATAGATACTGGTAATATGTCGATGCTGAAATACACATTGAACGATAACATAATCCATCAATGTCAAAGGAAGTGATAGATGTTTTATCTGATGTAATAGTTTTCAGACATCCTCCTAATCAGACGTATGTAGAAATGAGAAATGGGGGACTCAATGTTTCTGACATATCTTGAAACGTTGGTAAATATTTTGTACTTTTAATGTTTCCGACGTATTTTTTACACATCAGTAATTATTTTGTACATTCGGTGTTTCTGTTTGGTGTTTCTGACACATTTGTAAACGTTGGTGAATATTTTTTATACGTTTAGTATATCGGACATATTTTGAAACACCAGTCATTGTAAATGTTTTGTACGTTTGGTGTAAATGTAGACTAAAGGACTTGTCAACTTTTTTATCAAACCATATTTTGTACATTTGATCAAATTTATTCCAAAATTTTTATATCTGTTACATGTCAGTTTATTTTGATGATTCCAAGCTAATATCAAACCGAAATATGTGAAAAAAAACTGAATGAGCAGCAAGATTAGTGTGACTAAATTTGTTGGAAAAATGATTTGATTGACCTGATAATGTCATATAGATATAGCATGCACTATTATAATTTAATGCAGTGGATTATATGATGAGTTAGGTTGTGTAATCAGTTAGTGAGTTAGGTAATGAAAAAAATGAGTGAACTGAATCTACAAATCATACGTGTATGTTCCATGTTAGTTTGATCAGTTAGGTTGTGTTATTGTTCTGTAATCAGTAAGTGAATTAGATAATGAAAAAGTGAGTCCTACAAATCATATGTTCGATTTTAGTTTGATCAGTTAATGAGTTATGTCACTACTTAACTCACTAACTGATCAAACTACAATGGAACATGTGATTTATAGACTCATTTCAATCATCTTATAATCCTGTGAATTGTGTTGCTTGTTTTGCCATTGCCAGTTTTTTGTTGCAAATTTTTCCAGATGGCTCTAATGAAAGGTCTACTACCGGGTACTAAGCCAGTACTTAGAGGGCAGTGTGTTCAGTATCTCAGATTATATCATTTGAGATGGTTTATGTGTTGTTTCAAAGTCATGAATTGATATTGCAACATAATATGAATATTTTGATTTACTGAAATTGACAAATCAAACGTCTTGGAAAAGCCTGCTGGGGTACGAAACTGGTTGAAGATTAAAACCGTTTTTGTACTCAATTATTACTGACAAGGGTTAACACAATTACATGTTATGGTTTGAGTCATCGCCAAAATTTATCAACATATGTTGACAAGTATAGGAAATTATCGTATACAAACAATTCCTGACATTCACTATTATGGCGGTGTGGCACTTGCAAACCAATGTTCATTGCCATGGGTAACAGTATAAACTACTATGATACGGTATTAAAATCCATGCAAAAAATACTTTGAAAAATACATCAATGGAAATGATTTGATTATTCTAATTACTAAATATTTACTTTGTTGTTTATCTACTAGCTGTTGATTGTACTGTGTACACTGGCTTGATTTTCATATGTAAGCAGTAACAATAATTAGTCAGGACTATTAAGTCATTTGTCAATAAATAATAAACTTGTTAGATGTTTACATTTCATCATTATGTTTCAAAAAGCACAAAAAAACAACAAAAAGTCAAGATGATAACAAATGTTATGGAGAAAAAAATAGTTTCGGTTATAGCTATCAACCGAGGAAAGTACACACTCTCATAACATATCATAATATTGATAGAAATAATATTGTAATTTGGTTGTAAATATTAACAAGTTTTAGAGACAACCCCTCGTAAATCCCCCTGGAGAACCAAAATAGCGTAGTAGAGAATCGTGAGTCATGAATGAGGGATGGATGATTTATATGGGGAAAACTGATTAAAAGCTGGACCCGATGAGTCATCAGCGATCGGTGCACGCATCAGTCAATCAGTCGGTGTGTAGAGACAACAATAAAAATGAAGTGACATATATGGAGTGGTCTCGCTGACTAAACTCATTGTGTTGTTTTACTGATCAGACAAAAAAAGGTCAAACATAGTGCAATGGTATGGAAATAGAGTAATCAGTAACTTGATTTGAAATCGCCACGGCAGAGAACAATTCCTCCAGGACAATATTATAGACACTAAATCTGCTATTACAGTTAAAAGGGATGCGAGGCAAAGTAGAGTTTATAGACTGATTAAATAATACCTATATCGTGACAAAAATATCTGTTTTGACAAAAAATAATGTTTTTACAAAATAATTTGATATTTAGGCCTTCACAGTATTTGAGTTATTAAATAATGGGTACATGATGACTAAAATCTGAATTTAAAAAAATATACGTTTTCGTAAAATATTAATGATTTGAAATATAGTTTACAGAGTAGGTGGTATCGGTTACATCATGTAAATAATTTAATTCATATATCGTGGAAAAATCTGCATTTGAAAGAAAAAATATATACTTCGTCAATTGCAAATGATTTCAATTTGCTAAAGTGAATATTGGATTTGTAGAAACGTAGTGATTTAATAATGTGAATATTATAAAAAATACTCGGTATTTTAGGAAATTTTGTTTCGAAATGCAGATTATTTTTTAAGTTGATCATGTTATTATGATGAAATCAGTGTTTTAGAATAATGTTGTCGGCAAAGGTGAAGTTTTCATTTTTGTACCTGAACATGATCCACTTATTTACCCAGTATAAAGAAAGGTTAAATTTTCATTTTCAAAAAACAATATTTACATGCATGTACATCGTTTTAAAAATCTGTGATTCATATGCAGTTCAGATTTTAAAACAAGTAAATGAATTTTTAAAGAAATTGCAAGGTGCATGATGTGCCTGTCGAGCTAGCTCAACCACTACTGGTAGAATTGGTGATAGAAAACAAGGAAGTGATGCCACTATCATGGCAGTGTTTGTCTTTTGTGTGTGTCCAACTTATTCTTGGGTTTCCTTTGCCATTCAAGACATTACATAATGTAAAGGGGTGTAGTGAATAGTTTCAATGAATACTTCTTACAAATTAGCCAACAATCTGGTTATAGGTGAGTGCTCCAGATAAAACACTACTCAATCAAGTGCACATACATATATACATGCACTAATGACTCACACACATGCACACACACAGCGTTGTTTTCCTGCCAAAAATTTGTGGCAAATATTTTTGCTCATAATTTTGGTCAAAAATTCACTATTTTATTAGTGCAATAGGTTGAGAAATGATTATCAGTGTATGTCATTCCCAATTACGCTAGAAGCGGGGAAGTTTCTTCTGCAAAATTAGTTGGTATTCGACAGCGACATCTGTCACCGTAAAAGGTTGCAAATCAACAATAGATTGAGTCGATTTGATTGATACATCATATCAATCAGGTCTGTATTGAGATATGAATTGCCCTACAGTCACTCACCTTTTATAACTAATTCCCCTGAAAACATTAAATATTTAAGGCTGTCTAGCCGAGCAAAGTGGAATGAAAAACCAGAAGTGTAAACAACTTGATCTCAATTGCCAATACAAATGTTGTTGATGTCACTCTAAGACTGCTTTTACACGACAACGTTGTCAAACAAAAACGGTAATATCGTTTTCAGTTAAATGCATTTTCATGTGTTTACACAATTGGCCGATAAATGTTTTCGAGCATTTACATGGAAACACTGACGACAGAACAAATAAAAAATGACGCTGTTGCACGTGTACAAACATAACAAAACGGTTTAAGCACGTCATCGATGGAGTCATTTCTGAAGTCAAATTTGTATGTTTTCAAATCGTTGCATTTTTGGTCATTTTCGATCTTACCATATTCACTCATTTACATGGACTCCCTTTTCGAATGAAAACAATGGATGAATGAATGAAAAGAAATCATTTTGAAAACAATCCATTTTTTTCGCAGCGTTTTTCAAATTGTTGTGTTTTCATGCGCGTTTTTGTCATCTCAAGGTAAACCGTAGGTGCTTATATAGCAAAATAGTTTCATTTTCAATTTGAAAACAGGGCTTAAATTTAACTGAAATTTTCACTGTTCATCATCAGTTTTGAAATATATGCCAAACCATTACTTGAAACATTGAATCCTTCTTATAGCATGTTTACTCATCTTTGACAGTAATGTGTACTATCACTTGATGTCTGTGTGTAAACAGTATAAATAAACAATTAAAGTGACCATATGGATTTGAATTTAGTATTTATTTTTGGGATTTTTAATTGATAAAACAACTATACTGTATTTTTCTACAACATATACCAAGCTCTTAGTTGTAACTCAATAAATTTGCAAAAAATTAAAATTGTGTGAAATGTTTGATATTGTACATACAATAATAGCATTTTTACACACTTTTTAAAAAAAAAAAATAGTTTTTTGCAGTTTATTGAGTTACAAACATAGACTTTGCTGTTTCACAATATTTTTCCAAATAGGAAAACATGGTAAAGTTGTTTCATCAATTTAAAAAAATCCAAAATAAATATCCACTTATCATCCACATGGCCACTTTAACATGGAACTTGAACAGTTGTCAAAACAATTTCTACAATGCTGATGGGGGTTGTGCTTGCTTCAAGAAATAAAAACTTGATGGTTGAAAATTAAGAAGAAAAGTTAAGAAAAAAATACTTGAAGTTGCTTTAAATTATGGTAGTCATTGAGCCGCTACGCGAGCTATTAATATGGTTTATAATGATAAATAAGACTAAAAGTATTTCATTTTTAGTTTCACATGAACACTAATAATACAGATTTGGCGATATACCATGGAAAGCAGACGGGAATTTGTATGGCATAGAAGTGTAACTTAATCCTGTAGTACACTTTCAGTCATGTATGTTTTATGCTTGTTTAATATCTAATTAGACATGACAGATTTAATCATGAAATTAATTATCTCCTAGCTAATTAATTAAAGTTTTTACTGCTTTTATTGTTTTATGGTCCAATAACATAGAATTTAATTTAATTGGTTTATGCCATGTCACATACAGGCTTTACAAAGATTTTCTGTGTCAAACGTCTAATAGCCCAATTCTTTTGATTTGTTTTCATCAAATCTATTTTATCCATAGTGTCCTGTTTTCTGTGAATTAATTCATATTCTACTATTGTACTTTTACACCCCCTACCCATTACTTACTAACCCCCACCTTGTGTAACCATTACCTACCTATTCACTTACTGCCAACCCATTCCTCACTTACATCCATCCTACCATTTAAGCCATCCAAATCTTTTCACCGTCATAGCCATCCAACCATCCGACCACTCGCCTATCTATAGCTATCTATCTCTCAGTCTGTTTATATTGATATCGATCTACCTCTATATATAGCTCACTATATCTACCTGTTCATATATCTATGTATTTATATCCCTATCTATCTATCTATCTCTATCTATCTATTTATACATCCATCTGTATATATGTCTATCAAATCACTGCAACCAAAAAACTTACAAATTTGAACGATATATGTGATTCCTCAGACGACAACAAATTGCATTGTCAGTAAATAATCATCCCTCAATGTATTAATGTTTATATTGCCATATTTCATAGTCAGTAAGACTTGTATAATTGACTTGATATGAAACACTTCAATTTGATGTTATTACATGTGCTAACTAGATTCCAAAAATAGGCTGAGATTGTGAAATTCATTATGTTCCGTGCATTTCGACATAAAAAGGTAGAACACTAGAATTCACACCTGGACAGTGGAACATGAAAAGGTTTGTCGTGTGAGAGATAAAGATCATCTGAGGAGTACATTTTCCATTGTTCATTACAAATATCAACATTATATTTCCTATTGCGCTGTAGGCAAGGATCAGAGCAAAAAAGGCAGACAATGGGGTAGCTCGCGTATTTTAGAAAAAGCTATTACCCAGCATGCACTGCTACAAGAGAGACAAATGAACAGATGTAGAGGCATACTTATCATATACATTACACCAAATTACTGTGGGAAAATTAGCACCCAGCTCTTGTAGCATTTCCAGAGCTCCATTCCGAGTGCAGATGCCCATCTCTGTCGGATAATAGACGGGCATCAAAGTTGACATTTCGGCATCTGGCCAGTCAAGAGGAACAATGGGAAAAGAAATGAACGGATGAGTGATATGATAAATGAAATTGTACAATCGGAATTATATCCGAGTAAGACATTACCATTAGCATAATCGGAGAAATGGAAGGAAAAAGCACCACTTATACACTGATATTTCTCAGATTTGCCAATTTGTGAAATTTTGAAAATAGAAATAATGTCCCAAATTTCTTTCTTTATTTTCTAGGTTTCCAAAAAAATTTGACACGATTTCGTGTCAAAGAGTTGAGTTCTAAAAAAAAGAATATTTCTGTGAGGAAAAATATGGGTTTTCTGTGTAAAAAAAAAAATACTATACTGTACTGTGTACTATACAAAAAAACCTCATATTTGTGAAAGCAAATGATGTCGATGAACCAAGTTTTATAATATTGTATATAGGAGTAGGATTATCCTTGCATTTGAAAAAAGGACGTTGCCCTCTACCTTGAGAATAAATGTGCACCTCAATCTTGTCAGGGTGACTTTGTTGTCTCTATATTCTTGTGATCACCCCATAGCTTCAACGTTATTAGTCGTTATATTAAATTGTTGCCACAATTTCCTCACCGTGACAAGTTTGCATCGTAGCATTATTAGAACCATTACTGTTACTGTTTTGTCTACAACAATGGTGAACAGTGGCTTTATATTGAAAGCATCACTGTGTCCAGGGGCTTCATATTGCGAACTGTCACCGTGTTCTATATTACTCCTTTGTTCGCACTTGAAAAGAACGACTTGGGGAGTAAAAGGTGGCCTGATGTAACGAGCACTGTGCAACATGTTAACAAATGAAAATCATTAGTTAATTGCGGATGAATGCCGATGCCATTTCTTTTCTATTTCAAAAGTCGTCTGTTTTCATTTGATTGAGCGGAAGTTCAGATCTTGTTTGTATGTATGTCTATACATTTAAGGATGTTGTTTCAACTTGGCAATATGTTGATGTTCGTTCCAGTTATCAACTCTGTATTCTGTTTTTGTCAGTGATGCGTAGACAACACAATTAGTTGATTGATTGCCATGGTCTACTTATTTATGGGTAAAAATGTTGTTTTTCAATTACTCCGAAAGTCTACGTAAGATTTCAATGATAACAGTGGCACTATGTAATTGTTAGGAATACTCGTCTTTTGGTGAAAATTCTAGCTCTCTTTTTGTCCAAAATATAGTTGTCTTTTTGTTCGTATTAAAAGAAATAACAGAATGATTAGGCAGAGTGTATGAGAAGAAGACATCAAAGACATCGTTTTTTGTGTCGTTTGTCATCAAAACTTGCAGACGAAGATGTTCAGTTCTCGCTAATGAGTCGTTTTTGACGGGAAACCAGCAAATTTCTCATAAGTGAATAGCAGGACATGTTTTGGCATTTCTCATTCTCTTCAGTTGAATCTCTAATATGTCATCTTGAAGTAAACAAGTGCACATTTTACCCCCTGCACCTGGCGAAGACAGTTATGTATATCATGCTGTGCCTCTCTATAGTTGGAAAATTTAATTGATTAATTTGCATGCATTAAAGTACATTAGGACGACAATTCCTTATTTCACAGACAACTAATGTTGAGTCAATTTGGCCTTGGTCATCATTGTATAGACAGTGTTTGAACTCTTGTCATCAAATAATTTTGTGCTGTAAAAAAGTAAGCCAAAACTATATAATATGTGCAATTGTTTACTTGAACTAAGTTTAATAGTGATCACAATACTGCTGAAGCAGTCAAAATTAACTGCTATGATGAAAATAAATTCCACAAAAATGTGGGAATGTGAGCTCATTGTGATATTCAGTGACATTAAAGTGTTCAAATTTATGACAAACTTTATTTTGAAATGTGAAATTTTTCTTTTTTACTCAAATTGATGAATGAAAAGTTCCATATCTGAGAGATAGAGTAAACAATATCTCTTTGAACCACAGTAGATATTTTGGTATTATTTCTAAACAAATAATTCATTCTGCCTAGGAAAATCAAGTCACCGATCCAAGGGGTCTGTTGTCAAGCCCTTGAGCATAATGTATAAATAATCGTGAAAAAGGGTGTTGATTTGGATTGTTTTGATTTATAATTTGAGTACCTGCACAGAGCTGGTGATTTATAGACAAAGGGTTTAGATGATGTGTGACGACTACCATGGTATTTATATTCAAGCCATACTTTCTGTTCAAAGAGAATAACTTGGCAATAATAGGTGTTAGGCCTAACAAAAAAAAATATGTTGTTCTGATTACACTCAATGGTAGAATAGGTGGGGTAGGTAGATTTTTATTTTATGTTATTATATATTTTTTGTGTGTGAGTTATGTTTTCTGTAGTTTTCCAAATTGTCTCTGTGTTCTTTATTTCTTTCCATACAGCCATTACAGATTGGAAGAACAGTTTTATTTTGTCTTTTCAAGTTGATGTCACGTCAGTTTCCGCATCCACTATTTCTCGTGAGACTTCACAATTTTTGCAATTTTATTGGGGTTTTCTCGAATATGTAAAAAAAAAGTTTAGGGTCGGCAGTGAAAAGCTAGGTGGGGGTTGGGTAACCGGAACCAAGCAATTGGTTTTTTTTGGCCTTTTTAATGTATCTCACAAACAGTAGACAGAAGATGACAAATATGTGCTGGTAAAATTAACCAACTGATCTACACATTGTAAACTGTGTTTGTATACCAGTCTGCTTCCATTATTTGTCTGGAACAAGGACAATGATAGCTATAGATATTGACCAAGGTCTGGCATTGAGAAGATGTACCATCAGGAATTCATTCACAGACAATACGACTACCACAAAAGAAACGATAACAAAGAAAGATTGGACTATTGTAAAACGACAAAGCTGAGAAAAATGTATGACTCAGAAATATACTTGAACAAACCCTAACTTTGTAACGTTCAGTTCTTTCAATATTTGCAGTCCACGAAAACATAAAAGTGTCACTCAGTAATTCAATTAATTCAGTAATTACTGATGAGTTTGAGACAATCTACTTCATTTGTTTGGTAAATCAGTGATATGTGTCAATTTGATAGATGAAAGTACCACAGTTGAGAACTCTTATCACTACTAAAATGCCATCATAATTCTATGTTATCTACATCATAGTTGTCATGACAACAATGAGAGGGGTTAAGACTTACCTGGACCTTAACATATTACCTGTCAACGAAATCCATGAATTTGATGTGAAACCAGCCAGGGTTACGGAGAGAAGTGACTCACTTTTAAACATGTCAATGCTATTTTCTCTAAAAGTAGGCTATTAGGGTACAACATGTAATGTTGTGAGACACTTTAATGGTACAGGATCACTGTGACCTAGTGACCAAGTTATCACTTTTAAGTTTAAAACTCTATGTGTTTTAATAATGAAATTGTTGTTGGAATTCACATAAAATTGATGTATGCAGAGGAAAGGCTTTCCCTTTCACAGAAGTGGTGCATATAAATGTATCATTGTAGGAGTATCTTTAGTTAGTATATACGTAAACCAGTGATTGGTTTGCATCATAGTGCATGCATACTAGTGGTACTAGTGAAGTGCAATACCAAAATCATTATTGCATACCTGTTGTGAATGAGTTCATTTTGCATACCTGTATGCGAATGAGTTCATGACGCTCTTAGTACAAGAAATCACCTGATCGCTAATAGTATGATTTTTATGGAATTTGTTTCGGATCACATATGTATTGATAACAGAACCCGATGCCACGAGATAAAGAGTACTAGTGTGGCATACTCGGGGGTATTTGCATTTGTGCTTGTACTGTTTTCCCTTGCACTTTCACTCGCACGTATGGCTATAGAGAACACCACAATCACTCATGCAGGTACCCTGAGTATGTCACATTGGTATCATGCATCACAGGGTTCTGTCATAAGTTATGAATAGAAGTAGCAAAGGATCTTTATGTGTGGGAACAGAGGAATGAAGCAACTGAAATTCATCCCCAATGTGAATCCTAAGCTGGCACAGAGATATCTAGAAATTCAAGTGGAAATTCATCCCACAATGTGAATCCTAAGCTGGTTATAAAGATATCTTGACTTGTGTAATTTTAATACTTGTCTTTCTGATATTAAACCTGATGCTTTCTGACCTCTATCTGACCAAAGTCACAAAACGGAACAAAGGAAGTTCATTCTGCAGGGAGAGGGCAGAAAGTGTTTCTTTTAAAAATGATATATGTTGATAGCGTAGGGAATTGCATATAGTCGTTACAAGCACATATACTGTAAGGGACATTACCATATATACTATCAATCATATATCTCTTTATGACATTTTAATACTCAGTATGTCAAGTACAGCCTTATGGGAAATCAACGGTGTATAAACCAAGGGGTGAATGCTCTGAACAAACTTCCAAGGCCAACATTGATAATTCATACATTTGTATGCATAGAGAAAAAAACAAACAATGATCGATCCAGGCATTGAACGCAGACCCGTCTATTAAAATTGCATTTAGGAACATGTGACTGATTATACAAATAGGAGAGGTTATACAAAAATCCTGGTTCAATGTCCTATCAGAAATTGAACTTGTAATTTATTAGTATGTACATGGCGTAAAGTTTTGAACTTGCCCGATACATTAATGTATAGTATTACAATCAGGGGAATCTAATGGAAGTGCACCTCTCATTGGCAATTAATAACGTATTTCGCATGCGTGTACTCACTCTTTTTGTAAGCTTCACTTGGCAGTGTGCCAAGAAGTGGCACTTGAGATCGCCAGGGAAAGTTCTTGGAAATGTGGCTGATTGTGATGTTAACATTATCAAGGTCTTATGGTTATTGACTCGGAAGAAAAGATAGTCGGCTTGTTGTGATAACGGTAGCATTACCAAATGAAACAAATTCTAAAGGTAGATTGTGATTTAGTTTCTAGTGTACTTAGAGATAACTTTAGATGTCCAAATTCATTTTGTGTAAGGAAAAGAAGAATTTCATAATCATGTCACCATGACAACACAAGTGATAATTCGCCGAAACTCCTCAGGAATGTAGTCATGACAACTAATTCAAATATTGGGTCAACAACTTTGAATAGAAACTGAAAAATCTGACAGCTACATCTAATGTTGTACTTTATATTTCCAGCCATATTTTTTGCCAGTACGCAGGAATTGAGTACAAATGCAATAGTTTTCCAGGAAGAGTTCTTTGTTCATCAATCACAATACAATACTGTATTATTATTCATAGACTAAACTAGATCATATGTACTTGTATTGGAATAACACGTTACGTGAGATGAAGATTGCAAGACGATATCTTTTCACATAAAAGATATCTGACTATCTTTCCAGGTAACAAAGTGAAAGCTTTATAGGCAAGATTCTTGTCAGACCTGATTGAGCTGCTACCGTATTGTCAATAAATTTTGATAAAGTATTGTAATATGTCGTTTATGAGATACACTACAAGTTGATGCTGATGATAATGGCATACAACGATAATGGCACACGTCGCTCAGATCGTACACAAAACCGTGAGAAAATCGCATTTCATGGAACTCACACTCTGCAATCATTTCTATATCTCATTTGTGTGTTATAATATGATTTAGTCACCTAGTCTTTCTTTGCATCATTTATTTTATACCTATAATGAGAGAAAATGTCTGGAGGAACGAAAATGTCCTGAATAAGCAGCCGTGTCAGTTTGAAATGTTATTATTGAAGAAAGGGTTTGGTCGTTTGGAGAGTATTTTGAAAATAATTGAGAGCTTGAGGCAACCTGTTTTGTGACTGCAAATTTGATGTAGCCTTGAAAAAGGGGACAACATGGATTCTAGGCTGAATTCAAAGTGGTTGCTATGAAGTTTCACAGTTTCAACTTTCATCAAATTAAATCCAAAAATTTCTCAACCGATGTAATACTGATCAGAAATTGGTCTGAGCAGTCTTTCCAACCTTTTCATGAATCTGTATAAAAGTTCATCAGATTTGACTGTATGTTAGATCAACTGACTGATAAATTTGTAACAAAGAGAAATTAAAATGAAGTAGTCTGTCTGTCACTGTCTATGAACCTCATGTAGTTTTGGCAGACAACAAGTAGCGAAATTATCGTGTTATGATTCACCCTTGCTTCAAATGACATCATCTTTCCATAGTAGTCAAAAGATTTGTGCGTAGGCGAGGAATACAGATTTTTGGTACAAAGAGGTTCATTAATATTCGCGACATCACCCAGCCCTTGGCACCATGCCAATTCAATATATATGATTTAATGTACATCACCATAAGCCTGGATTTACTCACGTTACTCTCATTTTCAGTCACGGTAGATTTTTAAAAGTTGACAAAATGTGGCTTTTAAATCTAGAGTTGTTTACACCCATATCAAGAAACTCAAAGGAATGGTTTAGTTCCAAAATGATACACATTGGTACAGATTATTTCAGTGAAAAAGTTGCAACTTTTCAGAAGATTTTTTCATCACGTTTATTTTTTGAAATTAGTGTGTGAATATTTATGGGTAATTTCCCTCTTATCAAAGCATCATATCTATAATAGAAGCTTTTGTGTCGTACGTAACAAAGGCCACCAAAATACACTAAAACTGAATCTGTCATGTTGTAGATGACACCTATCAAAACACGTGTGACAAAGAATATAAAACGCTGTAATCACTCACGACATTTTGTCAAAATATCCATCGAAATCATATACACTATCTGAATAATTTATCAAATGAAACATGCTTTTGAGACGCAAAATTAGAATATTTGTAATTTGGTCCATGACAAAGGAATTGCCGTTTCGTTTCATCTCACTGGCAACAAAGGGACTCGAGAGTTGATCGATATTGAGAATATATTTTTAGGTCCGATAATTTTTGTGTTGTTGAAAATTAAATGCCAAAAAATTGCCAGTTTTATAATCTGTGTCCCTTTAATATTCTTTGTCTGTCTGTTCAGGTGTTTGTCTGTTTATGTATTAATATAAGATTGTGTGTTTGTGTGTGTCTGAGGATGCATTCAATGTATAATTTTAGAATCGTATTTCAACATTTATTCTGAAATGGAAATCAAAGCCTTTCTAGAAGAACTATAAAATATGTCGTGTTAACCATAAGAGGCATATTTATTGGAATGGGTTTAATGCCATATTGTCATTAGAATATTATGAGGGTATCACTAAAAATAGGGAACAGAGCATGACTTTGATGTTTTCAAAAATGTTTTCAAAATTGGAGAAAGAAGTGGCCTATCAACTAACCCAGAATGAATGGTATAAAAGTGAAAACAAAGGACACGTGGGCGTAGACAATTGAACTGACGTTAAAGTTGACAAAGAATACTTTTACGGACAAAAAAGAAATCACACAGATTTAGGTGATTTCAAGAGTTGACCCACTTTAAGAGTGTAATTATTGTGGCTAGACGGGCTAATCCGTCCAGAATACACAAGAGTGTTGTAAATCTAATCACTCTGGCTTTGTTCCACTCCTCACTCAGTGCACGATGTGTCTCTGTTATTGCAATACATGCAGATGGTTGTATTGATTACCTCTCATAATTACCAAACAAAAGGAGATGTTTGTCTCTCTGAAAGCACGCTATGATTTATTTACTGAAAATGGTAATAGTGGGACATTTTGATCTTCTGGGAGTTTAGGAACTGTTATCGTAATCTGTCATAGAGGTACTACAAAATATCTACACTTCCACAGTACATACTTTAAAGCAAATTTTTTGAACAAATATTGAACAATTTTTTCCACCTCTTTGTGACCAATATTTTTGAAGTCAAAATGTGACAAATTGTTTACAATTTCTTTTTCAATTATTCTGTTATTTGCATCCTTCAAAGTATTAATTTCCGCTCCAGCAAAAACTCTATATTGTCTATCACTTGTAGGTTGCTGTCAAACTGGAGTAAAATTTGTCTGTCTTTTTTTTGTAAACATACAATTTTTAAAACATTGGTAATAGTTATTCCTTGGTTTTGTATGAATTGTGAAAATATTGCCTGATCTCATTCATCGCCATCATGAACGGCACATAAATTTAAAATGCCACAAGCTGAGTTTATGAGTTTTATAAGTTTTTTACTCAAAGTGAAAATACTCACAAATATAACCTTGATTAAACTATTTTATAATAATTTTAATGTTGGTGTGTGTGCTTCCTATAACATTATAATTCTCTTCTGGTGTTGTTAAAACAGTTGATTGCATCGTAGGGATTTTTAAAAACATTTTTGATGCGTATAATAAATTACGTCATCATATCGTTCGTGAATTATATCTTGATACCAGGTTTGAGTTCAGTCAGTTGCAAGTGGTGGTTAAGTATGCTTAAAGTGCAATACTGGAAGTATCTTATAAATATACATCACAAATTATGCCAAAATAAACTCAACGTGTGCCCCTTTAATATTTTAACTACTGGAATGTTTTGCTTCTTTTTATAAAAAAAAAAACGTATCCATAAACTGTAATGATTGGGATTCATGTGGTGTATTTGCCAAGAACACACCGAGATAGTTTAATTTGTTGTTTCTTTGCATAGGTTTGCATTTGACAGTGGAAATCATCGTTAATTCTGTAAGAAGAACTTGTCTTACATGGTTTTGCATATTAATTACTTCATTTAAATGAGTTTACATACTAATAACCAAATTTGCATAATGATTGATTCATGTGAAATATCTTTTTGCATATTGATGACTTCATTTTGCTTTGGAACCAATTCATAATTTAGCTGTGACTCGTAAAATCAGGTCACGACAATAAAAATTCACATTATTGTAAAATCTGTGAGCCTTTAAATAATGTACCTTCATAAATTCCTGTTGCAAAATTAAAGAGCCTACTTTTCACCATGAATAAAATGAAACGCAATCAAGTTTTAAGAGGTTCAACGTCTGAATAGAAAGGGCAAAACATGACCACTTTGTGTCGTCCCTTGACCATAAAGATTGACGATAAAACAGATGATGTATAACATACTTGAAAGTCAGGGACAAATTACACAGCGTAAATTGAGCTTTGTTGACTTTTACGGATATTAATTTGTAGTAAATAGTTCTATTAATGCCAAGAAGACTGAGATTGTTGTGTTTCAAGTGTTTTTTACTGAGGTCTGGTTATTAATCATATGAATTATGATTTAGTGATTACATCTAATCTTTGTCAATTGTCAATAAATATAATTCATTATTTTATAGTAATAACTCTAATATGACATGAAAATGTCAGTGTGAGAGTTGTCAGTGTTATGATCCTTCCCACTCTGACGTATTCTTACACTAGCCTGTCTATGTTATTTGATCTGTAACTACACTTGGGGATGATCGCACAATGTCACACAAGCTCAATAAGCAAACTTCGTTCATTTAGGAGGAGAGGTGGCTCTGGCATCAATGTGATTGCTGAACTTTGTATTCGCACTTTTAACTAAATTTCGAAAACTTCACGCCTTCAGTGATAACAGCTTCTGTGTTTACAACTGGCATGTTCATAAGTTGATAAAAATCGACTTCTAATGTGGAATACAGTGCTGGGGTTTTCGGTAGTATTTTGATGATCATCTCAGTAAACAGGTACATAAGGTTGGAAAGTCATGTTTACCATCATGTTTTTACATTGCATCAATTGTAGTGGTGTGACTGCTACATTTTGCATCATGGTTGACATCATATATAAACATGTGATGTCACACATTCGTTTAGGGCGATTGTTTGGTAATGTTGATTTTCTTATAAAACCAGTAGTTGTCATTTTAACAATATATTTGTGTAAAAGAAAAATGTACAATCTCTTTGTGAAAGCCCATAGTCTAAAGTCTATCTGTGGCGTTTATTTCACCAGGAAGACAGGCTATCCATGGCTTTGATAGCCCCTAGACTAGAACTTAGAAGGACACGGAGGTGCAACACTAGTTGAAAATCCAAGCCCATGTTTGTAGTCATTTTAATACTGAAAAATGTTAATTTCCTGGAAAAATTCTACTTTTCAAAACAGGAGCATAGCTAGATTTTGTGGCATGTGTACGGAGATGAGAATTTAGGAGACAGGTGACACTGATGAATGGCAGAGTTGATTGTTTTATGGAATAGCTTATAGTAGTAATGACAGTGTTTTATGAGAGATTTATGCCCTGCAAGCTTTAAATAAAATGTGTCTCAAGTACTCTGATTATGTGGATTTCATTGTATAGAACCTGTACCAGCTTTTGTTTTCAAGGACCATATCAGTCGGGTATTTCACTGACCCCTTACCATTTCACAGATACCTCTAATATGTTTGATTGAATTCTAAATTAAGATATGAAAGTAATCATTGGGCTTTAGGCAAGTGTGTGTGTGTGATGAGATAGAGAGCCGAGTGTCAAGGTCAAAGGTAGATGTTGCAAGCAGCCTATTAGTGTTTAAGTATTGATTTAAACTTAAGTCAGTACTCTGTAGTGCATTGACATCATCACCGTCATCGAGGTTGCCTGGATTCTTGTCTCATTACATATGAAGTCTGCTCCACTCATACCAAGATGCTATGTTTAGAAGTTGAGAGGAGCTCTTCGCTCAGTGGTAACCATGGAAACATAATCTGTGTCATCATGCATGTTTTATATTTACCCTCCCAGGTCTCTCACTTATAATGAACACAAAAGAAAGTGTTGGAATAATCCATTTTTGTTGTCAGCATTTGTTTGTATATATGAATGACTGTCTCTGTGTTGATGTGGAATTTTTTTGTGAAGAGTCACCCAAGTGTGCATGTGTATGTGTATGTGTTGCAATGTAGTGATAACATTGAAAGGTGTTGATGAAAGCACAAAGAATGAATTGCCTCGTTCGAGATTATTCAACCAAAAGAGAAACGTTTGTAAAAGCAGTTGCTGATAGATGGATGAGAAAGCAGTAGGTCAAGGTCGTGTCAATGCTGTTCAACAACCCCTGGCTTGCATTCCGCACCAGTAGGTCATTGACATATGTAGGTTTCAGTGAGACTATGCATCATGGCAGATGTTATTATTATGAATTTACCTGTCAGTTTCACACACCTGACAACCAGAGACCCAGGCACCAAATAATGCTATCTATGAACTTTCAGAATTCAGGAATGTGAAATAAAAATTTGCATTATTTCTCGTACAGAATGTCAGTAATTTATATCTAGGTACCGTACTATTACGTTTAATTGATTATTACAACAAGTCAGTTGTGATCATCAAAAAATAGAAAAATTAAATAAATTTATTTGAATTCGAATTTTGTTTGTGGTGGTCGGATTAATTTTGTGGAGAGGACCGAGAATTGCTAACTGTATAACAGTGTATAACAGTTTTCTTGTTCACTGACGCATACGTACTTTAGTATCGTCAAAATAGTAGCATTGCTTTGATGTATTAGAGGATGGAAGGTGAAATTTACTACATTTTGAAATGTTGTATATTTCATGCATGTTAACAGTTTCAACAGATGTAGCATTTTAGTTGTTTTAAGGGAGGGGAATAAAGAGATTATCATGTTGATTTCATGTGCATATTTTGGATCCATTTAGGATCTTTTCAATTTTCACCATGGCACAGATCTCAAAAGATAAGAATTTTGATACCAAAATAGCTACAAACAGCCAGTTGATCAGAATGTACAAATTAACTGGTATCAGAATTTGAAGATTCAGTGTGTTATTTTACTTTGGCTGTAAATATATCAAAAATCTATCATGTGCTTCCCAAATACGGCACAACTGATGGGTATGTTTTAATGTGTTGACATTGTCATTTGAGTATTGATGGTACAATTTTAATTTCGAAAATGAATTTATCCGGTCTGCAATCTAGGAGTAAATATCATATTTCATAGCAATGATTGCATTTTAAAAGAGGCGTTTACAGTAAAACAACTAAAAATGCTGGTGCTGAAATTTCCCCCAAGTCTTAAAAATTGGCGAAAAAGAAAATTGAAAAGTGTATTTTCCTGTTATGTTTATAGCTGAAAGGATGTAACAATCACCTGTAATATCAAATACATCATCAATCTAAGCAATAATTGACACTATTTTCCTGATTTCATCAGTATTGTTTCCTGTTTCGTTGGTGCACTAACTCTAATGATGGTTAATGTTGTAACAGTGTATTGAGTAGTAACTTCATTAGTAGAATGTAACCTTGCTATTGAGAGGCAATGGAGAGACCCTTTTCACTCCTCAGGAAATGTTATTGTCAGCAGCTCCTTGTATGACCTTGAAATTAAGTCTACAGACACAACAAAGGCATTGAAGCATTCCATGAAACAATCAGCATTGAATTGCATATGAAAGAGCCACCTGGCACTGGAGATTGATTTTATTGCACTGAAGTGACAGCGCCCTCTATGGTTTCGATTTGTCAAAGGTATTCCCCAATTTAATTGTTGTGGAGAGTAGAATGCATGTGTTTGCTGCCCTCAGTGTGCTGTAGTTTGTAAGGTTTTCAAGAGCATGTTGATATGGAGAAAAGTCTCCTTTCATGTCATATAGACAATTTCAAATGGCATTTTGAAGGGATTTTATATAAATATTATTTTAATGTGGTTTTTTTTTCAAAACTCTTGTTTTGCAGTAAAGAAGTTGGAAAGAGATTTGGAGAAAGCTCTGCTGAAACCGATCCCACCACCACCTCCTCCTCCCCCACCACCTCCCCCACCAATAAATCCACTAAGGTAAGACGTTTTGTTCTTGTATTAGTACTGGTAGTTGACAATGGATCCAGATACAATTTCAATTTTAAATTCCAGAAAACGTTACTTTTTAACTTATCCTCCTATCACTTTTTTTTAATTGTTGTTGATCATTACTCTGCAAAGTGTGTCATTTTAGCCTGTGTCATTGCGTTATTTTCTGAAACGATTTCCAGGTTTACACTATGGACACTGAAGTTATTTCTATTTATTTTTATTAACACATCTTTTAAGTACTGTTACATTTCGGTGTAAACAGCTGACACACACACAAAAAATCTTTGTACTTGATTGCCCATAATTTAATTCCTTGCTGTTGATCAAAATAAGTTCACGAAAGTTTTATGTCATAAACATTGCATTTTGCAATCATTTCTATGACTAAGTTGTCAGTATTTTACGTGTACAAGTTTGTGTACTGTCTCAACAAACTTGAGTCGTTCAATGTTCCCTTTTTTGTCCACAGTGCTTTAAGAGCAGTAATAGGGAAGAAGAAACGTGGTACCCCAGCATCAGTCAAACCACTGAGTGAGTAGTATTCTCTACAATGTGTTAGATATACTAATGTCAAAGGTCAATGTCAAAGGTCATATGTGAAATGTATTATGGGATAGAATTCTTGAAGTGATATACGAAAACGTTTTAATGCATTTACAAATGTTTTTACCACAACTTTTGATACAGTTCAATGAAACAGACAATTGCCAACACTTGGAAAGATTTCACAATATTTTGTAAACGACTGCAAAATGTTAAAAGTATTACACAATTTTCACATATATATGTTACTGTAGATATGTTATGATCTGTTGTTGTATACCCAGTAAACATGAAACTATTTCAACTGTTCACTCTGGTTGGTCAGGAAAAAATGAAAACATGTGTATATACTGTATACACTCCAATCAGTGAGGGTTTGTCTAAGGGCTTCTCATTAACTATTATACTGTGTATACATTTTTTCTAAACATTGGTATAAAAACATTCTGGTTTATAATATTGACAGTTGATGCCCACCCCTGCCAAGACGCCATCAATGAAATGATCAACCGGATCAAAAAAGGTGTTCCTTTGAAATCTGTCGGTGTAAGTGTCTGTTGTTTCTCAATCTTTTATGCTGTAAGTCAGGATTCCATACTGTCCTGTTGTTGTCCAGAATTACTAAGATGTTCAGCTTTGATTATTAATGTTTCTAGGTTAGTTTTGTTTTGGATCATTTCTGACTTGTTCTGTGGTTTATAGCAATATAAAACATGACAAAATTAAGAGACGATTGCAATGTCGCACAAGCTCAACAAACGAACATCGCTTGTTTGGACCCCTCCCCCTCCCCCTAAATGAACACTCACAAGTGCGACATCAAACATTTATATATGATGTAAACTATGATGAAAACTGTAGCGGTCATACCACTATGATTGATGTAACATAAAACCATGATGTCAACTTATAGCAGAATCTAAATATATCCGTGCTTGTCTGTCCATCTGTCCTAAGAAATTTAATTTATCTATCAGTCTGAAAAAAATGAAATATTATGTTTTTGATAACCTGTATGATTTTTACCTCTACAGAATAACCCTGCTTCACCTGGTAAAAAGAAGGATAGTGAAGCCTTCCAGGAACTTGGAGTTATGCTGGTAGGTGTCTTTAATTATGCAGTCATGTTATACTCATTGTAATTGGACTGAGTAGTCCATATATTTATGTATACACCAATCAGAAACAAGTTTTTTTGGTACTGTCTGGTCAGTGACCAATCACAAGATGTGACAGAAAATTTGTTCTTAAAATGACTACCAATGAGAAACTTGCTTTAACTAGTTTAACATCTGCTCAGTGGCCAATCATATTATCTGGGTTTTTTTTTTTGTAAATCCAGAATAATCTGAAGAAGAAACAGATGATAAATGATGTTGTTGGAAAGGATAAAAAAAATGGGGGTGCTGATCCACAACTGATGGAGAGATTACGAAGACAACGACTAAAAACTGATGGAGATGTTTCTGAAACACTGAAATCACCACTGCCAGAGGCACCACGAAGGTAAAACAACTACTATGGTCGAGGGTTTAACAAGTTTTCAAAAACACAATTTTCAACAGCTGTGCCAAATTGTAATCATTCGTTCACTTGTCAGTGTATCCATTGATTGAATGGATAAGATACAAGCAATTTCTTTGAGATGCAATATTCAATTTCAGCCATTATGTCCTGAATTTGGGCCCTTTTTTGTACAAAGTATAAAGTATAGTGATTTTACCAGTTAATCAGTGAAGGACTGGTAGCTGACTATTAACAGTTGTGTATTCTGTAGTTTCTTGCTAGTACCTAATTTTTCAAGAATTTGTATTTAAAAATGTCTTTGTTACAACCACTAAATATTCTTTGCTGATCAAATTCAAGCTTTTCCCATGTACTTTTCCAAATTTATCTGCTAATTTTAAAATTAACCACGTCCCTGTTATCAGTATATGATGGCATCAAATATGACAAAAGCATGCGTTATATTACTGAGATGTGTTTAAGTGGGAATGCCATTCCAGGAAATAGAGAC
Organism: Glandiceps talaboti; assembly: GCF_964340395.1. Lineage (NCBI taxonomy): Eukaryota > Metazoa > Hemichordata > Enteropneusta > Spengelidae > Glandiceps > Glandiceps talaboti. The sequence goes on along the minus strand of NC_135563.1, from coordinate 15,606,459 downwards.
ATTTTCATAAAACATGGGTTCTGGAGTATCATTTCATGATTTTATATCACGTACAATTATTTGCAATTTCAGAGAAACGTTGATCTTGCACATTTATTGGGTATCTTTGCTATGGGCAATTGCATCATGGGAGATAGCAGAAATGCATTATTCATGACTTCAAAATGCACATCAATGTAAAAGAGCTGTTATGAATATTCAGTGTTCAACCATTGAATGATGTATTTCTGCTATCTCCCATAATGCAATAGCCCATAGCATAGATAACCTATAAATGCACAAGATCAAGTTGATGTTTCTCAGAAATCGCAAGTAATTGTAGGTGATGTAAAATCATGAAATGACTTCAAGAACCCATAGTTTATGAAAATGTCTCTATTTCCTGCAGTGGTGTTCCCCCTTTTGGAGGTTATTCAAAGATAGGGCAAAGAAAGAATATACCAAAGTATATACCAAACAAGACAAACTCATTTATAGCTAGGTAACAGGAATGGCATATACAAAGATATGGACGCATGACCATCCATCAAAGTGAAGAAAACTATTACAAATAAGAGTTTTTTTCATTGATATCCATATCAGAGCCAGCTGTACACCACCAAAGAGTGTCCCAATTATGTCTGAAGAGTACGAGATCTCAACCGGTGGAAGTGTGAAAAGGAAAGTACCACCACCTCCACCACGACAAATGGGCGATACCCACACAGAAGTCAAATCAGAGAGCAGTGAAACAGGAGAGGAAGGCACTCTAGGAAATGAAGTCAAGAAAGTAGGAAATAACGTAACTTCAAATGGAGCTAAGAATGTTGTAACAGTGACAGGAACAGATGAGGTGTATGATGAGAATCAAGTAATGGCAAACACCATCTATGAAACTGTGGACAGCAAAGATGAGCATGTCTATGGTGAAGCAGATGACAATAACACTGTAGAGGATGATTTGTATCAGACTGTGTAATATTAGAAGTGTTAAAATACTTCCCTGGAGTATATGAAAAATGATACCAAAAAAATACAGATTTATGAACATTAGCAGAATGTGCTGCCTGATATTGAGTGAATCATTTCTCAACTTGTTTCCATGGTAACTAGATAGTGCAAAGAATGATGTGCCTTGAAAACAAATTCAAGTATTTTGAGGAAAATGAAAAAAAAAAAGTGTTTAAAAAAAATGAAAGTTGACTTCCAATGATATAGCATGATAACCTTATGATTTTAGTCTAACTCATTTGTTTTCTGATTGTGGATAAGGTCAAAATCGTGCAGTGTCGTGACAAATTTTAATCACTGCAAACCAGTTAAATCTAGTAAGAAAACAAATATCAACTCAGTTAAGAAAATGTTAAATCTTTTCATTCACAAATCCGTTTCAAGGAATCAAAAAACTTTCAATATCAGACTTCATTATCCATGACCTTTTGTGCCATTTGACCTCATCAATGAAATTGACCTGAGGTCATCTTCCATAGAGAACACATTGATTCAGAGCAATCACAAGAAACTTGCCAAATTTAGAGAGGAATCATTCCATTTTCACCTCGGATTAATATTCAGTGGGTCCAAGGATAAATTATACCAGTTTTTTACACAAAGTAAATTTTAATCATTTTAGGGTGTATCATGTAGATTTGTATACTTCATTCCATGCTTTAAGTATTTCAGATAATCACTTGAACAGTAACAGAAAATAATATTGCCAAGATTTGAAGTCTACACATTGTCTATCAAAAACATGAGTACTTTTAATTAGATATTGGAATGTATTTTAACTTTTTACTGAACACAGATTTTTGGGAATGGAGGGTATAAGTTGTTGATTACACAGATTTTTGAGAAGAGGGGGTATGGTTTAACAAAGGTATGAGTACACACAGATTTTTTAGGAATAGTGGGTGTAAGTTGTGAATTACACAGATTTTGGGGAAGAAAAGGGTGTGTTTTAACAAAAGGTGCAAGTAATGACTGAATACAGTTTTTTTTTTTAAGCAACATAGATAATTGCATATGTCTTAAATGAGAAATTCAGTGTTATATCAGTTTCCATATAAACTGCAAAAATCAAAATTTGAATTTTATTGTGGTTTAATAGTAGATGATATATATTTATTGGTTTCATACATGACTTCATAGTTGGATATGTGAAACTGATAGCAAGGATTTACTATCTTGTCATTTCAATGAAACTTGGTGAAATCAGACCTAGTAGCTAAGCCTTAGATATCATAACAGTTGTCATAGAAATACGATACAATGTCATATTCACTGTGCAATGATCTTTTCTCACAGTTCCTTTCAAGAAGCTTAGATATCATATAATGTTTTTGTTTGTGTCTGCAAGGAATCAACTGGAGATTGAGTTTTAGAAGTGAAACCTGAGATGGTGAAACTTTTAGTGCGCATTTGTGAAATTCAATCCAGAGATGATCTGTCATTTTACCTTACGAGACACTGAATAGAGGAGAATTAGAGAATTGAAAATAGAGTAGGTTTGTTCCCCAGCATCATTAGAGAAATTAAAAAGCTGATATTAATGCAACTAACATAAAGGGTGCTCTTTGAATTGCGTGAGAAGCTTGAATTGATCTTTCTACCATTATCAGAAATCCAAACTTTGCTGATATTAGAGCAAATTAAGGGTGCTCATTTTATGGTGCAAACTACTCAAGCTAATACTTAAAACTGATGCCTTTTTTGGTGCCATCCAATTTTAATTCTGTAATATTAAATACAATAATCTCAATATTAATTTTGATAAGTAACAACTTTCCAACCCTTTATAGACCAAAGTCCTCTTCTCAGCCGTGTTTGATCCTCTGTAATCCCACATATCAAACAAATATATCAATTCCAACCCATCGTTCAGACTCTACTTAGAAGACGAAAGACAAAATGAAAGTCAATCTCTTCAACGTGTAACCATGTGGTATCAATACAAAAAATATATCAGAAATAAGGTACTATGTAAAATGTGAGTAGGAAAAAGTTCTCAGTTTTTAATTTCATATGTTGAAAACCTGAATTTGATTTCTATTCGGGTATATGTAGAATGAGACCTGAATATTCAGACAAAATATTTGACTTGCATTCCTTAGAAATTACAAATCTTTTTGATGTCCGTTTTTCAACATTATTATTTACGTTTATACTTTTGTTCCTACTTTTGATATGAATATTATTTGTAACTTTTTTTTTATATCATTGGACTTGGTTTGTCTTCCAGTTATGTTGTTTTTCAATTTGACATTAAATTGGCCTTGAAATTCTGAAATCAAGTTTATGTAAGACTCATATTTACATTATTTTGACTTGTCAGTTTAGGTTACTGGTAAGTTAGATTTGATTTGTTACTAGTTTATAATTTAGTTATGTTTGTATGAATTTAGAGGAGTAACTTTTGATTCTTTTAACTGCAATATCATAGTCAGTGAATTCAGATAAGAGTTGATGCATAATGATCTATGTTAGTCAAGAAGCACTGCCCAATAAATTGATTAAAAAAAAATGCACAGAAAATGTGCAAAGTTTCACTTTGTTTTAGGGTGTGTATTGAATATCAGAGTACGAAGACTTTCGTCACTTTAATTGTACATTAATTATAGTATTACTAAGATGTGAGAAAAGAGGATAAAATTAGACAACTCACAAATCAAATAGTGATTGCTCAAAGCCAGATTTGTGTCATGTGATAGTCACATGACTAATACTACATGTCAATTGGCTTGAAGCCAGATATTTTATCGTCAGTCTTGCTGATAAATATATAGAAGATATTTGAAAATATATTATCATTTAGTACAACAATATGTGTGTTTGTTTTAGTTCTATTTTATCCTAGACGAATGTTTGTAGAAATCAGTATTCCAGTAGGATGAATGTCCTGATAAACTTGAAGGATATTCTTCTGAGTATTTCGTATTATTATCTGTGCCTTTGAACCTATCTTCAGTGCAATCTTAAAGACGTCTTCTGAGTTTTTCGGCAGGTGTTTGGGATAATCTTATAATTTGTCGGATTCTAAGAATCAAAATAAGTCTTAATTTTCAGATTTCAGATTTAGAGAAGTTAGATTTGTACTACTTTGTGTAATAAATATTTCACACCATTGGATATTGAATGAAATAGTCATAACTTTATATTCCATATTCTACAGTCTGATCATCAAGACACTTCTCTATGGTGTAAGACGGTATGTGAATCTTGCAAAACTTTAATAGCAGTCTCTTTGAAAGCTTGAGCTATCAGAAATGAAATTTGCACACAAACTGATAGACAGACAGATTGTATATCTCCAGGCCTGGTATCATCACAGACAAGGTGTATTTCTCCAGGCCTGACATCATCATGTCTAGTGATGTAGCAAACTTTCCTCTGAATCTTAGGGGTTGAGGATCAATAGTTCAATGTAGAATAAAAAAAAAAATTCTTTTTTTTAAAGCCTAACCCACCCCCTTCTAACTAATTTGGCCAAAATTGAAAATGTTTCGGACAGCACAATCAATTTCAAATCAGTATGTAGTAGTATGTAATGCTATGAATACAAAACTGGTATGTATCATAGTGAAAGAAAAAATGCTCTTTTGGTGACGCTTTAATACTAAAGCAAAAATTCTTCTTTTTCTCAATTTGACAATTTTTTTTTAAATATTTGCATTTAGGGGTATAAACAAATCCATTAAGAGTAAAATTGATTTTGTAGAATGAGAACTAAAATGGATCACCACCCCCCCCCCCCCCCAGTAAAAGAATTAATTTTTGTATCCTACATTGAACTATTGATCTCACCCCTTACAATGAGGAAGAGTAGATTCTAATAGCATAAATGTAAAATTAATCTTTCAATGTGTCATACTTGCTATCATGATATTCAGACCCTTGTGGTAGACTGTCGTTCGTGTCGTTTTTGCTATGTTTCATCTAAAACAAAGTCGTCGCCTCGCTCTGTAGCACTGAATACTAACGCATACTGATAGGAACTGTGAGTGCTGAAGGCACGAGCTTGTGCCTCCGGCATTTGCTGTTGCTAATCAGTACACTGTTATAGTATTGCTCCGGATCGTAGCAAGGCGACGACTTTAGTTTTAGATAGCAAAAAAGGCATGAATGACTGTCGACAGTCTAACCTTTGTGGGTGAGTTTTGTGTTCACACAAATGAACTTTCACTTATGTGTGTTGTGTAAATCTAGAGATACAAAAACTAGTGTCATTTTAGGTATCTGATACACTCAAAATTAAAATCATATTCTGATGTTTTACATAGTGTGTGGTCAAAGCCGACTCTTATCTAAGATTAGCTTTCATCTTTTTATACTATCTCTGCATGCTAATTTGTCTAAAAACTAGATGTGAACTTGAACTTGAAAACTGTGAAGTCAGACAAGTGTCATTTTTTTAAAGAATTTAAAACTTTTCTCAATTCTTCACTGGAAAACAACCAACTACTACTAAGAGAGGCTTTCTGTGTCATAGTGTCTCTTTTCCAGAACTAGTGTCGAAAAGAAATTCAAAATTGTTTACTATTTAACTGTTCTATTTGTGATCATAAGTTAAGCTGTCATGTGAGACAAATAAAGGAGTTTGATTGGCTCATTTGGAAGTCAACAAAACCTTGTTGATTGGTTCAAATCAGACATGGAAAATTAGCATAACCAGTTGATTGGTTCAGTTCTGTCATGGAAAATTAGCATAACCAGTTGATTGGTCAATTATGAGAGAAAATAAATGTAACCAGTTGATTGGCTCAATTCTGTCATCAGAAATGAGCTGAACCAGTCAGTATATTTAATCACAAAGTGATTCGGCATGTTTCAAACTACTCAAAAACTTTAAAGTACAATAAAAAAATTGAGAATTAAGGTTTAGGTGATTCATGAAATTATCGTAAGTCTGAAGGAGTACGGATGTAATTATTGAATTATATTGTAATATATGGAAATGATATGTACAATATTAGATAGAGATATTTTTATCTTGGTGCTTTGTGTATGTGAGGCAAGGGATTGCATGTTTATGATATCAATTATGTTTAATTAGATTTGATAGACAACTTGTATTTCAACACAACACATAACTATAATATATCCCACATGGCAGCTGTTCCTAGATTTTGGTGATCAAATCTAGTCCAGCTTATGATTTGGAGAATGGGTGATCTGGGCTATGACCTGGGTCATCAGAAACATGACCTAGGTCATCAGAAACAGACAACCTGGGTCATGAGAATCAGCCGACCTGGGTCATCAGAAACATGGCCTAGGTCATCAGAAACAGGCAAGGCTGTGACCAGGGGTAGACAAAAAATGTTTACCAATTTAATCAGAAACAAACAATCGTGACTCAAGTCTTCTGAAGCATGCAAAAATCATAAGCCAGATTGATACTCAATGTAAATGCTGACATACAGATGTGTTATCATTGTATGCAGTTTGGATGCTGGTCTACATTGGGGGGTGTAGATTTGGGGACATTGGTGACAAATTGGGTCATCTAGACTTGTCCTATTGGAAATTGGAACCCTGCTAAAATGGGGGTAGCTCAGAAACTTGACTCAACATACTGGTTTGACATTTAAACCAAGTCTCCAGGCTAAATGTAGATGTATATGTTTTGACTCAAATTGATCTAAAATGGGATCTAGGATTTAGCACTAGGGTTACACACTCCTACCAAACCAGTGGATAAGTGCCCCAAAACCCAACCCCCACCCCAGGGGTCTACCACTATACACTCTCTGGTGTAATGGTCAAATAGATGAAAGTTCCAATTCTCAATTATTCTTCTATCAAGTAAGTTCACATTATACTGAAGACAGCTACTGCTAAGAAAATAAATTATATAAGTTTAATTTTGAATGATTAACAACCCTAGCTTGCAATATCTAAGACAGGTATGTATTTTAAATGTTCTTTCTGTGACAGAGTTTCAGGTTATCTATTTTGGTTTCCAGTAACCATGACAACACAACTCTGTGATGCTACTATGACATCACCACAACTGTGTGTATTTTTCTTAGAGATTTAGATAATCATGATTATTACTGTAGTCAAACACCAAAAAAGCTGACACAGCACTACAGGAAAGTAAAACACCTATCTAAAACATTCTACATAAAGTATTATCACTTCTAGCTGAGTCACTTCAAAGTTGGAGGTTTGACCAAGTTGTCTCACCCCCTGGATGTAGTAGACTATAAAGATATGTTGTGTTACCCTGCCCTCACTGTCCTGCACCTACATAAAGGGGTTGATAGATTTAGTTCTGACTTCAAATTTGATTGTATAGCATGTCAGTGACTGCACCAGGCATGTTATACAGAAATCCAGTTTTGATATTTCAACCAATGGTTGGAGGGTCTATGAACCATGCTGTTGTTAGCATATGGATATATGATTTGGAACTTTTCCTGATTTAGAAATTTTGAATTTTGAATTCACGGGAGCTAACTTTTTGGCACAATTTTTTTTATCCTAACGCATGATTTTGTAGATCTTCATAGTATTGATTGGTTTGAAAAATGACAAGAGGGTGTCGATGTGCTTTGAATTTTGAAAATGGGCAGATAGCAAGGCGGTAGTAATTCTAATTCAACTCAGTAGTTTTTGTCAAATTTTAGATCAGTTGATTTTCATTAGCTGTGCAATTTTCAGACACTGACTATATGCAAGTTTCAACGTATCTACTCTGAAATGTAGCAGATTTTTTTTCCAGTACTGTATGTATCACATTGACTTCACTGTAGTTTATGATAGCATCAACAGCAAATAAAGAAATCTAATTTTCTATTTGACATTGGTTTGTTTGTTTGTTTGTTTGTTTGTTGTTGTTCATTCTTTTTTGTACCAGAAAGTTCAATAGCCTTAATAGTAAGTTTCAGTGGTGTAACATGAATCACTTGATCCCATCTACAGTAAAGGAACCTAGCAACTTTATGTAGCTTCGAGGTGAGGATTTTTTTTATATCTAGCGCCATCACAGGTATTACAATGTAAACTTTTGTTTTTACTTGCACAAATAATTGACACCATCTTGTGGAAAAGAAGCCACCCATGACTGAAGCAGATCATATTTTAGTAGTTTACAGTGGATTTTCGACAATTTAAGAATATATTAATATTTGAAATATTCATTGGAAGTATCATTTAATGAAAAATCCAGGGTACAGACATTCCCCTACCCACCAAAAGTTACCAGTGTCAAGAGATGACTGAATTAAAAGCTGCACTAGCTGCAACTGGCATGTTTTTTAAATCTGTTTTGTTAGGTATAATAATCTAGTTACTTGTAATATTTTACATCCTGAACACATATGAATACTGTGATGGAGATGGTGGAAGTTGCTTTTTAAATCACTGAAATTTGTAGTCCATGTACGATGAAAGGTAAAAATTTTAGCTGAATCGAGCATGGGCATCATGGAACAATAAAGCTAAGATTATGGATATTAATAATCGAATAACAATAGTATGTAATACAACGTATGTGCGTGAAATTGGCAGGTGTGAAGTGAGCGATGAGCGGACGATTGTGACTGTATATTTTTGCAATAAAGCTTATTGATGATGTGTATTTTCAGTGTTCACCTCCTTCCTTTGATGTAATAATCTTCAGATTCAACGAGAATATCAATACAAACACTTGAAACGCCAGAAAACCTAGTCTTTCTCACTGTAGAACAACACCATGTCCCCGTACCATGTACCACCGCCGTTACACGGTAGCTTCCTGGTTTACCTTACATCGACGTTGGTGGCGCACTTTTGGCGAGCGCGAGCAGACGATCGATCGATATTTTGTTGCGTTGCCCCATGACATGCTCGGAAGGACGAGGAAGCGCTCTCATATTCATATGAAGACAGGGTATGAAACCGATCTCAAAAAGTCTGGGGACGTGCGTTATGAACAAGTGTAGTATTTTCACACGGTTCCTGGGTGCCCTGTGCTCAAACTGTATCTTTTCAGTTCTGCAATACATAACATAATGGCTTCTACGCTGTAGAAATTGTTGAATTCGGCAGCAACAACTTATAACAATTTACAGGTACATAAATATTTCTAAGTAAAGTACTAGGAATATAGTTCACTCACTTTCACAATTTGTCGGCTTTAGAATGGTACTTTTCCTCCGTACTGTATTCACGGCGACATTAGCCACCTCAATTACCATAACCACGACCACATGTACTGTAAGTTCTCGAAATAGAGCTATTTTCCAAAGTTAGTTAGCCCGCACTGGCAATGGCATTGGATATACAAGAACACTCTGTGTTGGCGGAGCTCCGGGACTGCTTTCCTAATACATCCATGAATAGACCAAACTCCGTTGACATACAACGGAAACGTGAATTGTAGCTACACTGCAACAGAAGCACTTGTGGACCGCTCTAAAGACAGCTGTGTACTGACACGAAGACACAAATGAATCGTAGAACTAGGTATTCATAAGATGGCTAAAGAAACAAACAGGTGGCTATGCACCTGTCAAAAGAAAAGCATGCATACCGAGTAAAACAAAGGTATAAAATATACACAAAGTGAGGGCGCCATATATGCCTCGAGTACACTTACCCTTATCTGGGGCACTATTAATTACATAACGTCGAAGTCTCTATATTTTTTGTATAAACTTTTTATTATTTAAACTTAAAGACATAAACTGTACAATATACACACAGAGACATCTGATTACAGTAACAAAGTATTGAAATGGACAGTGTCTTTGGATACAAAACAGAAAGCACCCATTGATCTTTTTCATAGCAACACAAGAAAATTAAATATCACAAATTATAATTTCTTATCACTGGCATTAAAAAATTCATACATAACTTTTGACACGAATGTTTGAAAGAAAATACTACAGTACCTCTTTTGGCCTGTTTACATTTCAGTAGCCATCTTGGATGAACCAGGTTACCTTTCTGGCAGCCATTTTGGATTCTACTGAACCCTCTTCCATTGCAAATGCCAGCTGTTCATTTTACGGGGTTTTTTTGGTTAAAATATTGCATTTTACTTCAATAAACTGGCTAATATCTCTAAGATATGTCATTCATTCATTAATAAAGATAATGTTCTGTTTAGTAAGATGGCAGAATCCACTAACATCCTGGTATGTTATAGTCTTGTCCAAACTGTCAAATGGTATTCGAAATGTGGTACTTTTAACTCCATCTAGATACTCAATACGTAAGAATAGGGCAAGCACAGCTCTGCAGTCAAAATGCACTTCTGTGAAACAGTAAAATTTAAAAATATAACATTTACATCCCAGTATAGTTCAGCTACCTTGTCAGCGAGTTGGTGGAAATATTTCAAAATGTGTGACATACACTAAACAATTGAACACACACAAACGGTGGAATGGAAACATATTTGGTACTGATATTCATTGCAGAGTATACATATCTCTTCTTAAATCGATCAATCAATCGATCGAATGATCAATCAATCAATTGAATGACAATGATCGATCATCTTTCAAATAATTTAACATATAAATGCTCACATCTAGGAAGTTCAGGTTATGCTACAATATGGCTACCTAAATCTTGTATAAATAGGAAAGAGAGTTTGAAAAGATAACTCTCTACATTGAGATGTTCAGGGATGAAGACTATGTCTTTGAGAGATCAGCTGTTGTATCACCATGGTTACAAAACAGCTACATTTGCTAAATGCTCTGGCAGGACATGACAAGAGAAATGCATTCAGATTCACATTGTGTGTCAGGAACCTGATTCAAATTCAAAATATATTTCAGTAAGGAATAATAGCACCTTGATTGTATGAGAGTCTAAACTTTGAACTTTAAACTTTAAACTCTGACCTGCCTAGAGCTTTGTCTTGGCATAATTGCTGAAGTTTGGTGCTGTTTGTTTTGCATACAAGAAAGTGAGAAAAAACATTTTCTTGTCTTTTGCTGCTGATACAATCCAAAACTATAGTACTGATGTGGATTGACACCATGGTAATACTATTCTGGTGCTTGTTTTATGATTTTAAAAAAACAGTTTACATTAAAGGTACACCATCCCGAGAACTTCAAAGTTTTCATTGGTTACAAAATCTATGAAAAGCTACGCCATGTTTCTTTCACTTACTGTAAAGCCTTGACAGGAAGACCTATTCTTGTTTCCACTTTAAACAACTCACTACTCCCGTACTGGAGCTTATTACATAGTAAGCGGAAACAAGAACAGATCTTCAGTCTAGATAAAGCCTTGGTATGATTTATGACTCCCATCTGAGAAAGTACATACATAAATGCATTTGGTGATGTAATTTTTTTGCTCTAAAAAATAGAGTCACTGAATCATTTACATATTATTCTTGATGGATGTTGAATTAAAGACAAGTGCCTCGTACTGAGTAATCATGTTGAAAAATGTCAGTAACTTTCCAGAAAAAAAACAAAATGACCAAGAAATACTGAGAAATGTTTTGACTGGTGAATTCCAGATTTTCCTATAAGAACAATCTGCCGGGTAAATATTTAAAAAAAAAACACAACTGAAATTGAATGTTTATAGCATTGTAGAATTCCATATAGTGTGTTCAATCACGTAATCTACACTTCTTTAACATCCTGATTTGTAAAATCACAATGAGTTGATCACACCCACTGTATAATTGATGACAACAAATTAAAATTTATAAACTGTATCAAGGCTTTATCAAGGTGGTTAAAAAACAACAAAATACTGGCAGCTCAGGTTCGTTTCCAAATAAATCAGAATTTTGTATTTTTCTCTTTCACAGGGTGTAAAATTCTAAGATCAAATTCTGTTTTCTTCCCATTTCAGACGTTTTCAAAATGTTCCTATAAAAGATTTTCACATTATTTTGCCCTGTTATCAAGTCTGTAAGATATGACGTTTGTGCAACGCTATCAGCTATCACCAAAACAGTGGCTGGCTGATGTGTGAGGGCGCCCTAACAATACAGACTACCCTGTTATTTCGTTACAAGACTTTTCAAATGTCAGTGTATGGTATCAGGTATTGGACTTATTTATAAGGTAGCTCCATAGTTGTATTCATACAGATGATATATCAGATGTCTATGTATAGGTTAGAATTTGATAACAGAGATCTTAATGGATAAGTTTGGGTAGAGCAAATTGGAGCAAAATTTATCCATCAAGTTTGGGCAGAGTGAAGTGGGGGCCAATCTTACCCATGAAGTATTCTCTCTTCAAGAACTCTAACCAACTTAGAAGCTGCACACTGGTTGGTTTATTTATTGGCAGTGTCAAAGTTCTCACTATTTGATATGCTACAGTGTTGCAAGTACATTGTTAGAATGTCATTGTGTTGGGAGTTGGGCAGAGTCTAAGCCATCATTTAACTACTCTCAGCAAGTCAGTTTTACTCATGAAATAGAAAATTGTAGAAAATGAGGTAGGAAGATTTCTATTGGTCAATATGTCAGGACTCCTCCTTAACACATGGCCAGGCTAACAATGCACATTTGCAACACTGTTGCATATCAAATTATCATATGGGTTCATGAGTGATAATTTTGACACTATCAATAATCAAACCAACCAATGGTGGACTAAGTTGGTTAGAGTTTACTCAGCTTTATTGACAAAGATCTCACTTATCGAACTCAAACCTATACACTGTATAAATCTGATTCACTGAAATGTACCCATTACACTGAATTCTAGAAATGTACCCATTATACTGAATTCTAGAAATGTACCCATTACACTGAATTCTAGAAATGTACCCATTACACTGAATTCTAGAAATGTGCCCATTACACTGAATTCTAGAAATGTACCCATTACACTGAATTCTAGAAATGTACCCATTACACTGAATTCTAGAAATGTACCTATTACACTGAATTCTAGAAATGTACCAGCTAAAAGTGAAATGTATCACCTGACATGTTAGAAGAGTAAGCTCAGATTGTATCCATTGCCAGTACAGCCAGTGTATCTTTCCCCTGAACAAAGTGTACTGAATTGGATCAAATTTCATTTTTAACAATTTAATCATTGCATCTATATCGTTGGGAGTGATATTTCAAAGTGATCAAGTTCTGGGTATATCATAATATCCATGTTCATTACATAGCAAGCAATTGAGATACAAATTAACAAACAAAAATGTAGTTAAAGACATCCTGCCAGGCAAATCAGTAATATTAAATGTTGTATTTCATCTACAAAATGTACAAAAAGAAACATTACAATCATACATACAAATTAACTTACAATAAACTACGACAATTTTGATTTGATTTGATTTGATTTGATTTGATTTTTGGAGAATTTAAATACGAATAAATTAAATGGAAAATACATCACTGAGTTCATGGAATATTTGGTCATTTTATTTGATGAGCATAAAGCTAATAATTCCTGGCAAATAAGGTTAGTAGTTATAAAATACAAAACCCCAAGGTGTGAGTTACACGAGTAACGACAGAACGTGCCTCAGAGACAAATTTCCCTGAAAATTAAAGTTGTTCAATTCTCTCCAAACTTTATAAAAGCTTGTACCTGGTTCTTTTGAAATAATAAAAGAAATTATGGGATTCACCATCTTGTTTTCAAATTAATTGACAATCTTTTACTTTCCCATGGAGTCAACACAATATTAGGCGGCCATATTGGATTCTAAAATGGCTAAATTTTGATACCACTTTGACCTCTATTTCAAAAATTTGTATGGTGATCCCAGATTTTCTTTATTGATTTCAACACAGAATAGGTTGGAATATTGTTGGACAAAGTAACAGCAAAAAGTTTAAAGATTTTATTTCTGAGGCAATTCTACTTTAAATTTATAAAATATTAGCGTTTTATTGACGTGTTCATTTGTGTCAAACAATATCTAGATAATTTATGCAGATGGATTTGTCTTTGTCATTATTAATGTTTTGCAGTACTGGTGCATGTTAATGAGTTGTGTCATTTTCAAAAAGGCTTCTATCAAAACTGTGTTGCTTCCCTGTTTGACAACAGACTACAAAATTGTTATGTTATGTGGCGGTGGTAGTGGTCTGAATGATCAATCTAGATTGCTGTATTTTATGATTTTGCTGTTGCGCGAAGGATTGCCTCCTTCCCCTCAAAATGTTGGGGTTTTTTTGTAAAACAACACTATACAAAGGAAACAGGTAACTACAGCAATCTAACCATATTCCTACATCAGAAATGGGTGAATGGTATGCACTTGTGGTTTGGTAAACTCATTATGTCAGGTGGAAATATGAAATGAATGTTGGTGTTGATATGTTGGTAAGGTGCTGGCAGTTTGCATTTCTCTCTCTGTGTGTCTATTTGTCTGTACCTGTCTGACTATGTCTTCTGTCTGTCTGCCTGTTTGTGTCTTGTCTGCCTGTATCCATCTGTCTTGTCTGTCTGCCTGCCTGTCTGTCTGTCTTGTCTGTCTGTCTGTCTACCTGTCTGTCCATTTACGTAGTATACATATTTTAATGTTGTCTATGAGTGTTTGTACATATCTTTTATGTACCATTTCATGTGTTTGTATATTCTACTACTATTTCTAGTACAAGATTTCCCATTGCTCCTGAATTCCACTGTCACAATGCAAAGCTTAGACACATAATCATATCAGATAGCAACACTAGTTAACACCTGGTTTCTACTACCCATTGGCCAATCATATATGTCAGAATAAAAACCACAGGTGACATTAATATTTCTATATCAACTGAAAGTACTGTCAGATCTCATACCATTTTCTCTCTGAACAGTAATAATGCTTACATATAAATTGTGAGGATGACCAATGAAACCTGCCAAAAACAGATACTTTGTTGAAATCCTTGCAAACGTCTCTTCTCAGACATAAACCCATGAATTTGGTTGAAACATCATACAATTCTAGAAACACAGGAACAAGGGGTGACTCAAAAGAGACGTGAATACTCCTTGCAACCATGAAGTCAACAACCCAGAGACTTCTTGTAGTCTTGTAGTCTGACCTTTCTCAAGCCTGATGTCTACACGTCTGGTTTTACAGAACTAGCTTGAGACAGTATGACTACAACAGTATTCTGGAAGGTATGCCATGATGGGGCGCCCTCGTGCATCGAATAAGGGGTTAACCAACATTTGAGGGTGCCCCATCACGGTGTACCTTACAGCCTACTACAAAAGGTATCATGGCTAAAAACCCAGGTCTTTGGTGAACTTTACTTCTGTAGAGATGGCAACATATACTTTATACAACATTCTGTCATCACACGACATCCCAAAAATACACATTTCTTTACAAACTATTCTACCATTTCAAGGAATTGTCAATAAATCCAAGGTCCAAAATTCAAGTTCATTCATTTACACAAAGATATGCACTACACCTTAGAATCACACTTCAGATTTCTTATTTTCATTATTTCATTATTTCAGAATTTCAGAGTTAGACAATCACACATTGAATTGAAATGACATTGTTGGATGATATATCATACAAGACTGTAAGATATGTCATGTCATTCCATCCTCACTGGCCTGTTTACTCTATCTGCTCTATCCTGCGAAGGGGGTTGACCAATGTGTGAGGGCGCCCTGTATCCTGCGAAGGGGGTTGACCGATGTGTGAGGGTGCCCTGTCAAGGCTTACGTTGTGAATATTTCCAAGTATTTGTAGAGAGGCTGTAGTCAAAACCCACCAGTGTAAAGTTCTTGGCTAACACACATGACATGTCTGTGTAACAATGTATATTTTTGTGATTTGCATCCATGTACAAAATATCAACCAGTCTGACTTCATCAAAACAATGAAATTCCCTTACACTATAAAAGACACTACACATGATGTGATCAAACAACTCTGATTGTTAGTGACAGCTTCTGCTTCTCCCTACCAGGACCATCTTTGACACACGGCTCTAAAACTGAATGGCAACCAAACGTTGATAAGACTTTTCCTGATGAAATCATCGCATGTATCAAAAGAACAATCAGGATAAACACTATTAGCAATCTGTTAGCTATCATGTCCACAGTGCTGCATTCTGTGACTGCACTAGCTTTCCAGAGTTAGCCTACTCACAGATACAGTGCCATGGACAGGCAAGCAAAGGAATCACTAATGGCTTTTATCCTGAACCCCTCCCCCCCTCCCCTCCCCCGATGTCACGTGAAATCCTGATTGCTAGGAGAGCCCCCCCCTCCTCTCGCCATGTCACATGAAATCCTGATTGCTAGGGCTCTCCCTGTTAAACCACTAGAGGGCACTGTTTACTGAAAGGTCTTTTACTTATATTATGCCACCTGATAACATATACACATTTCATTTGGTGAACGTGTTTTCATGTCTAAAATATGAAATTGTTTTAAAAACAGAAAAGGAAAGGAAGCATGAAATGGAAGTGTAAATGAAGGAAAGGGAGGTGATTTTTGATAAAATAATTTCAACAAAATACTAAAAGCAAGTAAATAGAAGGCTGTGTGCCTATTTCTCTAAAACAGTTACAGAAAGCTGAATAATATAACACCATGGGAAGCCATATCAGAATTTAAAATCAAGGTCTGCATTACTGTAGATGTAGGCATTTATCTAAGGTCAATGTAGGTCAAAGGTCATCAAGAGTTCATCTAAGGTCATACATATCCATGTTAGCAGTCTTAACAATGACAAATACCATAATACATACAATCATCTGTAAATACTTCACATAGAAATCAATCTACACTTTACAACAAAATGGAAAATTTTGAATCCCTATCTCAATTATTGTCTCAATAATTCTATCAAATTTCATAAACTGTTGAAGGTGTACTCTGGTCCATTTTTATACAATTAACACTGTTGACTATTTCCTTGATTCTTTTTGTACTTGCAGCTATACAATTTAGCATTCTGTCGTCGATTTCCTTGATTCATTTTGTCTGCTTTCAGCATGTCCATTTCACTCCTAGCTATACAATTTAACACGCTGTTGTCGATTTCCTTTGATACATTTCATTCTGCTTTCAACCTGTCCATTTCGTTCTCACAGCTACACAATTTTAACACTATGTTTCGATTTCCTTGATTCATTTTGTCTCCTTTCAGCATGTCCATTTCATTCATAGCTGTACAATTTAACACTGTATGTGTTGTCAATTTCCTTGATACATTTCATTCTGCTTTCAACCTGTCCATTTCGTTCTCACAGCTACACAATTTTAACACTCTGTTTCGATTTCCTTGATTCATTTTGTTCTGCTTTCAGTGACTTGACCATTTTATACTCAACAGCAATTAATACTCTGTTGTTGATTTCCTTTTGTTCCACTTTCAATCTTTCCATAATACACACAACAGCTCCACAAATAACACTCTTTTGTCCATTTCCTTGATTCGGTATATTTTGATCTGATTTTGTCAATTTCATACTCACAGCTGGGTTGCATTATAGTGCAGATATATATGATGCACAAGTTGTTGATATCAATACTGAATGTGTAGTACTTATCACATATAAAGAGCTTCAGGTTATTTCCATTAAATATCACATTGACAATTTACATAGTCAGTTCCATCCATACATGGTTGTACAATATATTAGAATACAATATTCCACATCAATGTACAGTCAGTCAGTCCATCCATTCAATATCAGAGTCTAATATTCCACATTTAGACATGATTGAGTACGGTTCATAAAAACTAATAACTTTCTTGTTTCCAGTTTCTTTGTAGATTGCACATACATCTTTGTAATCCATGGGTAACAACACCACACACACTGAGTCGACCTCACGGAGTTATACAAACTGACAATATTGTCATCTCATGTTAGACTTCCAGGCAATGGCAACTGTATATAACTCTGATTACTCCATCCGAAATTAAATATATCCAACATGGACACATTTGAATTGACACTTTGCTCCAGCAAGTTCCATTTTACTCAATATCTATGGAAACAATATCCATGGAAACATAAGAATCTATGTGTTGCTCCAGCAAGTTCCATTTCACTCAATATCCACTGGTGTTTTTGTGACCAGTCTGTAACCATGGTAACTGCTTCCAGCAATACAGGATCAGCTTTCTTTCTCCTACTTCCGTACATTCCATAAAGCTAGAGGCATAATTTAACTAGTACTTTCCATGGTGAATCTTCCATTGTTACTATGGCAACACATACTCCACCATAAAAGTTACTCATAATATCAAGTCGGCAGCGTAGCAACACAGGTCTGTAACTAGTGCTAGTGTTGCTATAGCAACATAAATCTTTAGTATAAATAAATTGGCTTTACCAAAGTGCATGGACAGGTATAGAGTCGACATAAAAGAAGACTGTCCTGAAATAAATCTGTATAAAAACTTTGTAGACATTTCTTCTGTATTTCTAAATAGGAACATCTCTGTATTTGGGGTCAAGGCATGTCAAAGGTCAACTTTGGGTCGATAGTGCAGCATCAATGGTGTTTCCTGAAAGACATAAATAGTTTCCTCAGATGTCGAAAATTTTTCATTTCATTCTATCTTACTTCCTTTGTACTCATCAAGACTGGAATAAATGAATATGTAGGATTTATTCTGTACTTCAAGTTGTCAACATTGCATTTTGATTTCGTGACAGAAACCAATAATTCATTTTATGTACTTAGTTATTTTCACTTCACTTTTCTTATTTATCATGTATTTTGTATATTGTATATACTTATGTCATTTTGTATGACTTCAGCTTTCTAGTTTCTGTTATGACAATTGCAAATGTTTGTACATAAGGCCAGTGGCCATAGCACTGAATAAAGAATTGATTGATTGATTGATTGATTGATTGATTGATTGATTGATAGATTGATAGATACACACTGCAATGGCAGAATTAATGAATATTCCCATATATACGAAGGGTATTTTGTGTTTAGTGTTTTCTGTATACTTCTACTAAAAATCAATAAAAAGCAATTTAAACCTGTCCTTGAGATGCAATGAATTTATAGGGACACTGTGATAATACATTCTCACCTTTTTGAGTATCAAATCAATAGCTAACATTCCATTATAGCACTTTAAGCTTGGCCTTAAAACTGATCTACCTGACTATAGAGGATATATTCGTAAACCTGTCATGTAATTGTGTGTGTGGGATTCACATTTGCAATTGTTAGGGCAAAAAGATCATAGCATAAAAGAAACCATAGTTTTTATTTTAAAATTTCCCCACCTTTCATTACCTTAGAATCTAATACCTCAGTAAATACAACATATCTTATCAGAATTGGTTGCCATGACTACGGGTTAGATGGGTAAAGAATCAGGACAACTGATAGAATGCTAGTAAATTCTACAAGGATAAGTTCATCAAAACTACATGAACTCAATTTCCTGTAGTGTGAATTTTCATTTATAATTCATGAGTAGATTAAATGATGTTCTATGAATTTTGTAAGTATTCTGTGACAACACCTTGACAGTGAATTTCATTTTTGTCTGGTTTGGTAATTTCACATGGCTGGTTTATTGAGATTCACACACGTAAACTGATAACTTTACACTTCTATAAAGTATAGCCCACGGCAGAATACAGGAAATAGAGTTTGTTACTAACATTAGACTTTTCTGATTGAAATAACACATAACACAACCCCCGGCCAACTCTTCACAAAATACTCAATTCTGATTCTATCCAATATTTATTTCACAGCTTTGTGTATTAAAATGATAGCAAACAAAGGTTCTTAATAAATTATTGTCAATTGGACTAAACTTAATTCATAAATATATATTTTAAGAATATTTCCATTAAAGCTTGGAATTATGGCTCCTGACTGTTAGGTTTTTGCATTGAACAACATTTTACATGAAAATAGATCACATTTTAAGAAGTGCCAAATATCACTTCCATTGACTTGTGAGAATAAATGTTTTTTACTTTAGGTTCATAAAAAACACAGAATATTGCAAGTCACAGAGTTCCACAATTACTGAGTAATCCCAAATTTTCCGTGGGGTAAATTTACACTTTTATTTCCTGTTATTTGTGCCAAAGCCAAATTATTTCCTGCCATTCGTGACTGAGGTATGTTACATGAGCCGTGAATAACTGAAAACATTTTCACCAACATCTCACGCACATTTATTTTATTGACAATGGTGATGGGATGTTCTCAATAATGCAAAGTTCTGAGTCTACGAGAGACATCACATGATTTCATTTGGTTGACGATGTTGACAATTCTTCAATGTGTCTCTACTATTTACAGTCTTATCCAACATTTGCTAAGTCCATCTTCAAAAGCCAGTCTGAAATTCAGAGTCTGACACTGTTTGATGGGAAATGTCATAAAATGCTGGAATATTACTATGAACCTAGCCCAGAAACTTAGCTATCTGTTATCTAGCTTAAAGCGCCGTTCACCATGAACCAGTATTTCAAGTCAGATACCCAAGTCTCTATACTATTTTGAACATCAACAAAACTAAAAAAAAATTTTAAGTTACTCCTTACCCTAAATCTCCACCTTGTTATAACTACAAATTTCAGTGTATGGTCCTTGCCTAGGATTTCTTCATTGCATAGGATATCCAGCTGGAAAATATCAGGTCAAAGGTCAAATATTTACATACATCCCAATGAGGTGCACAACGAGTCCAAATTTCAAGCCACTTTGATTGCCAAAAATTAACATATTACGTGAAAGCTTGTATGTAGGCATTCTCTCTGACATGACAATCAAATGATGGATTTATGATTTCAAAAAAATGAAAATAGTTCCCTAACAAATATAATCTTGACTCTTTGTTTTTGTGAAAGAAGAAACTCAGGGTCAGTCAGGTAATCAGCTGTGTAGCGATAACAGGTTCCTTGGTAATATATGCAGATTGACACAGATTTTCATTGAGATTTCAGAAACATGTTTTACTTTCACTCTATTCAGAGGCCCTTTTCTATAAAGTGTGCCCTCTTGTGGCAGTGAGGTATCAGAGTGGATGCTTAAGAGTCATAAAACTGAAAAAACATAAGACTAGTGTGTTGTTATGTAGAAATACATGAACTGCCATCATGGTATGCAAATGATATGATGTCATATAAATATGCAAATCTAACTTTAATAATAATGAATCAACCACTAGAGGGCAGTATTCATTGGAAAGGTGACAGCATATATATGGGGGACTAATGGGAAATGAACCAGTTCATTAGTATTTAAATTTCACTCTCGTTAATACTTACGTCTTTATGAGTAATAAGATTAAGTTTCTTTGCGATAAATTTCTTGAGATGTGTAACGGTTGCTTGCGATGAGCAGCGTATATATTTGCGTTTCAAAGAACGCAGCTTGTAACTATTGCACTCCAGACAAATATTAACTTGTTCATCACTGCGATGATAATCGTTATCATCATCAGTTTTGGATGTTGATGCATCATCTTTTGACTCTTCATTTTCTGATTCGGAACCTGTAAGAAAAAGCAGAAAATAATTTTTTAAAAACTCATATCAAATACTGGTAGACTGATTTGAGTCAGTGCTGAAAAAATATTTTTTGTTGGTTCTAAATGAAGCGAGTCAAAATCAAGTTCTATCTCCTACTTGTGGACTCACATTTACTGTCTGAATACTAACACCTAGCCTAGAGTCGAGCTGTGTTGGCATTTTGACTATCACCTTCCCACTCATCTAGCTTTTCGCTAGCATTATTTTTACTTCATGAAGCTTTGGCCAATGAGCTGACACAAAGTTTTCTCATTTTTAAAAAAGTTTCCTGTTGCAGGATGACGTCACTAGCATCACCATGTGATTAGAACCAACAAGGAAGTGGAGCAGTACAATGTAACATGATAACCACATCATGAATATTGCCGTGTTTAATTTAGGTTTGAATACACAACTGTTAGGGAAATGCTAGGCGTGAGGGGAGACGATAGTCAAAATCTCCACATGACTTGAGTCTAGACTAAGAATACGCTTGAACTAGTCAATGAATTGATCTACTAAATTACAGACAACGTAAGGAAATCACTACTCATGATTTTATCGTATACGAAAGGTATCCATTTCAGTGAATCACTAGCAATGTGAACAGACCTGATTAACGTTCTTTTAATCTGTATATCCATATTGAGATGAAGACTCACAAAAAACGAGTCGTCTGATAGAAAATATTCAAATTTTACACGTTAAGAGATTGCTATAAAGTATAATTAAGCACTACTGTATTCATCTTTAGGGAAACCTTAAACACTAAGCATAATCAATAACAACTTCAATTAGATAAGAAGTCCTTCAAGTAGTTGATATTAGCCTGTATCTAGAATGAGATTAGATTTATTACACGCAATCTATCAGTCTAGTTCTATACTCATGATGGCTAGAATCGAGTAAACGTACTAACTCCTAAATTTGGTCAAAAATATCATTCTTCGGAGCTAAAACATACAAGACCATGGCTTTGCTATGATGAAGTACATCTGCGTAAACCAATGTCAGTGTTTTTGCTAAGGTTGGCATGGTAACAGAAAGAGGGAGAGATCTGGTAAAACTGGCATAGTTTCCATATTATATATTTTGTATCATAATTTTGGTGGGGAACCGTGGTAAAATGACTCAGGTAGATTTTACCTGCTTATCACCCTTCACAAAAACACTGACCATGATAGATACCTTTATGGTTGTTCACAAACTATTACAACACACAGGTTATTACAGTGCTCTGCACTCTTACTGGATAATTTTAGAATTTACTATTCAAAAAATTTTGGTTTTTACATTTCCCTGTTACTAAGTTTCAGAATTTGATATAGAATTAGGGGACAATAAAGGGGCATGTCAGAGGTTGTGGTTGCAATTGACTGGATTTTATATTGTACCATACTACGTTTACGACTACATAACTATGTTTATCAACAGGCTTAAACTATAGGGTCAGTTGGGCTATCAGAAACACATAATTTTTTTGGCCTAATATACGTGTATGCACACTCACCCTGTCTAGGACACTGCATTCCATGATAGCTATAAAATTCTTTTTCTCGCCTTTCTTCATCTGAAAGATAGTAAACAATCAAGTTCAATATACAATCAAAAAGAAACATTTTATTTTGATATGCACAAATATTATTTTTTTGACTTTGATAAGGACAAATATATCATCACATTCTGTATCATACAAAGTCAAAATCTTATTTGGCAAATATAAATATACAAATTAAATTTTTTTTTAATCACAGCTATTTACTGGAAAATATATACAAATAACAAAGACAAATGAACAGTGTATATATATATATGTGTGTGTGTGTGTGTGTGTGTGTGTGTGTGTGTGTGTGTGTGTGTGTGTGTGTGTGTGTGTGTGTGTGTGTGTGTGTATATAATGAAATAAATTTATACATATGTTTGAGTCTTACCTATTTGAAGTCTTGGTACTAGTTTATAGACGATGTCTTGCATAGTGCGGTCATGCCTGCCAATAGACAAACAAACACAGAATATAAAAACTGACCATGATTTATATGCTGGGATAATAAGTGGCTGTGAAACCGCCTCAAGCCATGAAGTTAGTTACAAATCATTGGTGAAATGAGAGTGTGACTTAAAGAATGTTTTAACTGACAACCTTGTCACAGTGTACATGTCCAACCATTTGTAATGCTGGAAGAAAACAATTACTGTAAATGTCGTTGAATGATTTAGGATGACATTATTCATAACAACATGACATTATACATGCTGCATGGCAGGTCATGCCATCATCCATGAAGCAATACAATACATACATACATACACCCAAACATGACACCACAATTCAATATGACATCGTACCACATACACCCAAACATGATATGACATACTACATACATGTAGTCTAGTGATATCCTTTATTGAATCTCAGATCTCTATTCATGATTTGATACCATCTAGACTATAAGTACCATATGGATGGCACAACACAACACAACACAACACAACACAACACAACACAACACAACACAACACAACACAACACAGCACAGCACAGCACAACACAGCGAAACACAGCACAGCACAACACAACACTACAGAACACAGCACAGCACAGCACAACACAACACAGCAAAACAACAGTACAGCACAACACAGCACAACACAGCACAGCACAACACAACACAACGCAACACAAAATAGCTCAACACAACGTAATTAATGCAATGTAATGCAACACACTACAACACAACGCAAAACACAACACAACACGACTCAACATAACCAAACTCAATACAACAGCAGTATATGAAGAATATACCTCACATTTTCTTTCACTTTTAACTATATCATTATTGACAATGTCTGATGCAATTTGACACAGAACACATGTCTGGCCCATCTTGACCAATGATACCCTGTTATCTTCTGACACCAGTCTGTGTCAACAATGTCTTTTATTTATTTAAACATTTTCTGTTGCATGTCCGGAGGACAATAAGTTGAATAACATATTTTGGCATTTCCATTGTTACTATGTCTGTCTATGTGACATAAAGTAAACTTACCCGATATACTGCAGTGGATGACTTTGATGTATTACAATAAGACAGGTGGGGCATGTATTATGTTCCTCTAAAAACTTGACGATACAACTCTTACAAACTGTGGACAAACAAGAATAACAATGGCTCTCTTGAGTACAATCTTTGACCAATATTTCATTCATACATTGCTGTAATGAAATAACTCTACACAAAAGGTGAGACCAGAGTGTTCATGCAAAAGGCAATAAAGAAAGGTCCAGCATAAAAGTTGTCTACTACATGTAGTTCTCTGAAAAATAAAGAAATGCTACTACTGTGGGTAGCTTGTATTGGGATAAAAGAAAACAAGGAAGTCCATAAGTATAGGAGTCATTTATCACCCTGGTAAGGTCAAGCAGCACAAGCAGCACTTAAATGGCAGTCTTAGAAATGTCAATCAAAGTTGGTTAGCCTGTGTGTGCAACGGCAAGTATAGTGAGGACTAATCTTGTTAACATATATGGTTGGTTTCATTCTGTGGTACTACGCATGCCTTCACTGATAGGAAACTTGTAAATTCAAACATTGCCACAGAAATGCCTTCACTGATATCAGACTTGTAAATTCGAACATTGCCACTGAAATGCCTTCACTGATGGTGGACTTGCAAACTGTCACGTTATCACAAAGTACAGACCTCTGCTAAAATGTGTGATGTTATGGTCATATCAATGGGTCATTGCTGATAACCCTTCCTATGTAGATAGGACGATGTACACTAACATACAGAGACATCTCACTAATAATGCAAGACTGCAAATATTGAATTCATACTAGCAGACTAAAAGAGGTGTTGTTGGCCTCTACCATACTGCCATCACAACAAATGCAATGTGACAGTAATGTGCAGTGCAAACTTTCAGTTTACATCAATAGTATTGTCACCAACATACTAGATTGCTAGCGTGATACCCATACTACCCTGTCATAGAAATACCTTTAGTAGCTTGAAATGAACATGGTTCCAGGCAATGCCGTCACATCATTATCTTAATTCAAAACCTAAATGTTTACTTATTCTGTGATCCCTTTGGGTACAAACTCTACAAGTGTGAGTTGTTATTATAGACCAGTAGACACAAACCAAATAGCATCATTTTCCATTCGCACAACAAAATAGTGTTTAAAGATATAGATATATGCAAATATACAGTATAGCCATTGTGAGACAAACATTGAAATAAATCGAAACACAAAACATTTAAAACCAATTAAAGACTCGTTTCGTCTCTAAACTAATAACGAGACTAAAATGTACATATACATGTAATATACTTATGCATTTTTGGTCATCTTTTTATCCCAATTAAAGGGGAGAGTAAAACATTTTTAATATACCGTAGTCGTATATAAGAAATTGAATTGCTCATCTTAGTTGAACATTACGATTCTTTGCACTAGTAAACTTGCTTCTGATATAATCAAAATAAATAAGATATATGTATTGTACATGATCACAAATGTAAATATACTAATGTAAGAAAATTAATCAGATGTTTATGTGTGCTTGAGTATTATTAAATCAGGCAGACATGTATATAGCTAATTTTATCAATCATTCGGTTGTTTTCCCTTGTTGAGTCTACTTCAGTGTCTAAACTCCCATATCAACATCCTAGGACTTCTATTATCTAGTGACGACAGCTGTCAATCAAGCTATGCAGCGATGTGATTGGCTAAGCTGTTAGCTATGTCTATTTCGTCTTTTGTCGTTATTTTCTATAAATAGTTGTGAGTTGAAGTAGCTGTCATCATACAAGTACATGACCTGACATACATTTCAAGTAGTAATCACGGATGGATAAACATTCCTTAGACGAGTTCAAGGTCCGGTCAGCTCCTTGTGTTATCCTACATATATGCAGAGATATCGCGTCTATCAAACAACTGTTGGACAGATACGGATGAACGATGAAGTTTACAATACTGTCAACTACACATTAAAGAGACTGTGGTTTACAACCATGATAAAACAGCTTTTTTAAAGACAACATCTGCTACTTAAGTATTACTATTTAAACTGTATGATGTAAATTCTCTATGTAAATTGTACGTTTATATATTCAAAACACATCAACCCAGTCATCACTTTTAGTCATTAAAGTGACCATATGGATTACAAATGCCAATATTTTTTTTATGCATGAAACAACTTTACTATGTTTTTTTACTTGAAAAAAGAATGTTAAACAAAATTTACCAAGTCCTTGTTTGTAAGTCAATAAATTGCCAAAAATGTGTAAAATGTTTGTTAATGTACGTACAATAACAAAACTTTTCAGACACTTTGTAGCTTTTTGCAATTTATTGAGTTACAAACATGGGCTTGGTATGTTTTTTCACATTCTTTTTTTTTTAAGTAGGAAAACATATTAAAGTTGTTTTATGAATAAAAAGTCCGAAATAAACACTGATTTGTCATCCATATCGCAACTTTAAGTGCATTTTTATAGTTTATGAGTAATCAAATAAACAAAAAAGTGTGGTTATTATTTGCATAATGGAGGTGCATAACGGTGTGATACACAGTTTTACTAATTTCGCCGTTTTAAATAATTCTTAATATGCATATTATCAAAGTTTATTCATATTATATTTTTGAAATTTACGTTTTGTAATACTGTATAAACTAGAGAATGAGTTGGCAATTTTAATGTTATATGCACAATCCCTTAACACAATAATTCTTTGATTGTCAAATGTATTCAGTGTTATCCTTACAAATCAGGGTTTGAAACTGGGGGATACTTTAACAGTTGGGATAGGGGAAGATGCTATCCGTGGCATTAAATCTCGAGATCTCTGTGAAGAGAGATCATTGATGCCACGGATAGCATGTAGATGATGGGGTAGGGGTGGGAGTATGATGGTGCAATAGCATTTAAATAGGGGAAATCTCTCCTTACCCAGAAGTGCCACTTACAATTATATGCATTCAATTTGCACACCTACCATCCTCACAAAATAGATACAACATGTCTTGTCAAAATAAACGACACTTCTTTTTATCACATTATAGATATTTGGGATTACTGACAAGAATAATCATTCCAATCTTTGTATAATTAGAATTTTATATATCAGAACGATACAACAGAATTGATGAGATTGTCAAGAGAATTTGATGTACAACATACATTTTGTGTATACATCAGGATAGTACAGTACAGTACATGTATATGTAGGTAGTAGTAAATGGCTATTGAACATACATTATAACAGTCAACAAATACAGTTCTTATTATTCAAGGGAATTACTATAAACAGCTGTGCTGTGATAACAAATTTGCTTTATATGACAACCAACCAATCATTGAAGTGAATTATAGGTAGTAATAAAAGTTATGAAATTATGGTTTATAATATGTGAGGTTTTTATTACAGACAATCAATTTTATTAAACATTTTCTTGTGCGTTGCGGCATTTCATCTTAATGTTACAGGCGCATACATGTAACACTGGGAAACTGTTAAATTACTTTGTATCATAATTACTCATTTCTTTAGTCTAGTAATCATATGTGTGGTTATTTCCTATGATCTTTCTCCACCATATAGTCAAATGGCTTTCTTAAGAATGACTTACAGTAGTAGGTTGATGCTAAAACTGAATGCCATATCCAATTACAACTGCTGATCAGTGTGTGATGGATTACTACTGACATGTGATGTTCATACTTTCTCCTACAGGAGTAGCTCAATTTTCAATATGTTCATTTGACTATACATGGAGAGAGAGAGATTGTAGGAAACAACCACATATGGTTACTAGACTAAGCTAAAATTCACTGATCTTTACATAGCAAGTGTCAGTCTCTAAATACACTGATGTTTACAGCAATAATGAACTTGTCAAACCTACTACAAAGACTTTCATATAGGAAATCTACAGAGAACTGAATGACGACAATATTATTTCTACAAGTTATTGGATGGTGTGTACGACACATCCTGATATTTTCACATTAAAAATGTTATCCAACTTCAATGTTACTTTTTTGGAGAGGATAACAAAATCATAATAATTGAAACTACTGTCAGTAGACAGGAATGATTTGCAGACAACTGCAGCTAATACAGTAAATCAAAACAAGATGGCCATAAACTAGTAATATGTATCTCTCTACAAAAATGCATCCAGTCTGTGATTGCTGGTAGTAATTTCAATCCTTTTCCTGGGTATTCAATACTCCGGAAAGGATGTTGTCCTTTAGGCATTATCTTTTCCGGTCTGTAAGGAAAGATTTTCCGAGCTGTAGGGAAAGATAGAGTATGAAGGACAGTCTTGATTCCCCCATTCAAACCAATTCTACTTATGGTATATATTCATGAATCAATGTAATTAGTTGAATCAGTTAAAAGTTAGATTCACATATATTGAAAATAAATTTTGGGTATAGAAGGTAGCAAGCAGTGCATACTCCCTGCAGGGTTTACCCACTTACTTAGCCGAGAGACTTGGCTATGTGACTTGACATTTTGAAGCCAGTGAGTCAAGTCTCTGAGCTACTATTTCCTACATAATAAGAACAATACCAGCAAAAATAACAGGGTTTCCCTTATTTTGCAGCATTTTACAATTTTATGCAATTCACAATTTTATGTTTTATTTCCTTTTGTATCTATAGTTTTTAAATATAGGCAGACTTAGAACCTAGAGAATAGAAAATGATACAATCTATATATTGTTTGTTGTTTTTTGCTTTATTTTTTCACTAAATCGAACAATAACATTAACAGTGAACCTGGTATGGAGTTGATTGATTCAACCTTCATATAGCTATTAAAAGGCATGCAAAAACACAACAAAAAATCTTGAGGTCATTACATTTATTCCCTGTAGTTTTCATCCACATAATATGTTAGCATAGGACCACACACACATATACCGAATACTAAACATGCATACAATATTTTATGAAAGGGTAGGGTGGTCATTTCTAAGACTAGTCTCAGCTAACATCCTATGAAACCCTATACCTGAATGCAGCTAATATTACAAGACATAGTAGATGGTAAAGACAACAAACACTGTATGACCTCTCTGACACCTGTATTTGGTCCAATTGACACTTGAGGTATATGTTTGTTTAAGTGTCTACTGCCAGTTCAGAGTAAGGTATCCCTTGAGGATTGCATGTCTGAACCGTCAGATCTTGGTACCGTTCTTGTCACTAGTTTATTATGATATCTACTTTGGGTGACAACTCAACTGAAACTGCTTTATTTATTGGCAATACTCATCCACTTCTGTCAGGTCTGTTGTACAGATGACTTTTCTGCTAAGCTTTTCCATGTAATGAAGAATAGTATTACCTTGGAAAGTTGACTACAGACAGGTTGAGATCAACATAAACTAAAACTACTGTGGAAACCTTACTGTAGACAAGCTAAGATAGACACAGGGGCACATAGACTGCTAAACACTATATCTAGACTATCAGATATAAGGTTGTAGTCTGTTCGACCTACAGAGATCAACAGAAAATTGTAGCTGAAACAATTCACTTGTGGCTAAATTTACCAAAGCCTAAAAGTTATATTTGAATGCTGACATGTACTTCATTCTCATATAGAGTGCACACTGTTCATTATATCTCACCATACTAAGCTAGAGTTAGGCTCTAGCATAACAAGTACTGTTTGTTTCAGGTGCACTACTCTCACTAATTTGATGTACACAACTATAGTAGTATAAACAGTGGCGAGAATGGGTCTACTGTCTATAGTATAACAGCCAGCCAACAAAATACATCAACCTAGAGCTGAGTAGGTCGTTCTAGTATTTCACCAATTTGATGCATACAGCAACTGCTATTGATTGTGTTGTGAATACATTGGCCTAGGGCAGAGTTCACCTTGTACCAATTTCATGCATACAGCAACGAGTACTGCAATACCAATTTGATGCATACAGCAACGAGTACTGAATTGCAAATACAGTACACCAGCCTGGGGCAGAGTTAACTCTGCACCAATTTGATGCATACAGCAGCCAGTACTGCAATACCAATTTGATGCATACAGCAGTAGTACTGCAATACCAATTTGATGCATACAGCAGCAGTACTGCAATACCAATTTGATGCATACAGCAGTAGTACTGCAATACCAATTTGATGCATACAACAACCATTACTGCAATACCAATTTGATGCATACAGCAGTAGTACTGCAATACCAATTTGATGCATACAGCAGTAGTACTGCAATACCAATTTGATGCATACAGCAGCAGTACTGCAATACCAATTTGATGCATACAGCAGTAGTACTGCAATACCAATTTGATGCATACAACAACCATTACTGCAATACCAATTTGATGCATACAGCAAGCAGTACTGCAATACCAATTTGATGCATACAGCAGTAGTACTGCAATACCAATTTGATGCATACAGCAGTAGTACTGCAATACCAATTTGATGCATACAACAACCATTACTGCAATACCAATTTGATGCATACAGCAGCAGTACTGCAATACCAATTTGATGCATACAGCAGCAGTACTGCAATACCAATTTGATGCATACGGCAGCACTACTGCAATACCAATTTGATGCATACAGCAGCAGTACTGCAATACCAATTTGATGCATACAGCAGCAGTACTGCAATACCAATTTGATGCATACAGCAGCAGTACTGCAATACCAATTTGATGCATACAGCAACCAGTACTGAATTGCAAATACACCAGCCTGGGGCAGAGTAGAGCCTACTTGTATTTCAGTCAGTCTAATTAGATTAGGAATTTGTTATGCAACTTTTAGAACAATAGTGTTAATTACCCCTGTAATTGACAATAGATACTTCAGTTAAGTATTGCTAATTACATTGTCAACAGTATCTGTATACTCTGCCTGTACTTGGCATCTAATTAACAAGATAAAGAGTGTTATTTACACCATCACTGGGAGGTCATCACTCATCAAATTTGTAACTCTGTGTTATCTCCTTATAAATGAATCAGCTCTGATTGCAATGACAGCAGGTATTACTTGGAGGGGATCCAAGATTCACAGTATTACTTTAGAATATTTACTACATGTAATGGTAATGAAATGTACTGTTTGATGTTATCTATCCAGTAAACAGATTTCTGTTTAGAATTGATAAATCTAGACTTTACAGAGTTGATTGAATTGATATGTCAGAGATTGACGAGTGATTAAAAAGGTTTTATGAATCTGTGAATACAATACAAAGAATTTAATTCATCTTCACATGTGTATTCTGATGAGATGGGCATCATGATTATAATGTGATTTGTAATCATGTACAAGTGTGTATGTGTTGTGTGTATGTATGTATGTATGTATGAATGTATGTATGTATGTATGTATGTATGTATGTATGTATGTGTGTATGTATGTATGTATGTATGTATGTATGTATGAATGTATGTATGTATGTGTGTGTGTGTGTGTGTGTGTGAGTGTGTGTGTGTGTGTGTGTGTGTGTGTGTGTGTGTGTGCGTGTGCACGCACCTAGGTAGGTAGGTAGGTAGGTAGGTAGGTAGGTAGGTAGGTAGGTAGGTAGGTACATATGTATGTATGTACGTACATATGTACACATTGACACATACCCACATAGAGATTCATACATATAACATGCACATATGTACACATACTATGTACACACACATGCACATATGTGGTTATGTGTCAATGTGTATGTTATCATTGTAGATATGTGTATATCTGTGTCTATTTATAGTCCAGAGGTATGTGAATGTCATTAAGTATATTTCTGTTACTGGATCTTTACATGTTTATATGGTATGTAAACTGTGAGGGCAGAGGTTGCCATTGACAACACTACATTGGCTACCTATTGTAGTAGTAATTTATGACTGGTTGAACACAAAAGTCTAATACCAAAGAACAAACAAAAGTATATCAAATAATCTATCGTTGATAAGGTAACTAAGAGAGTCTCATAAGACCCCCTAGTCTGATAAGGTAGAGTCTCAATCCAATGAATAGGACCCCCTAGACTTTATATCATTATTACTAGTATGTACTAATTAATTCAATATCAATTAATCAAATGTAGCAATTAACAAATTAAACACTGTGTTGACACTTGAAAGGACAGGAAGTGATGACCTACACTGTTTAAATTAACTAGTATCAGAAGATAGCGGTTACACAACCTTTGCTGTCAAGTTGTGCTATATGATGGATATCGTCTGCTTTACCACTGACAGCATCATGACCAGGGGGAATAGATCTAGCAATACAGCAACATGAATAATGACAACATCCTCAAACAATACTCCCAAAAAAGTTACAGAAAATGCTTTGTCTCTTACATTCATATGTTGATTCTAAGAAAACATACACCATATATTATAGGTGGGGGAAAAAATAATTGTGTATTTCTGATAACATGTCCTCAGGGTCGGTAGGTCAGGATTTTATTTTATTTTACTTTATCTTTTATTTGATCTTTGAAAAACATTGCTTCGACCCCAAAACAAACAAAATGTCAGTCAGAATACCTTCTGTGATAGTTTATATGTACCGACATCGCTGAGGAAAGAAAACAGATGTACATGAAGAAGGTCAAGAAACATAGAATTTCTTATTTTTTTTATTTTAAAAAAATGTTTAGGGTCAGAGGTTATCAGAAACATAATTTTTTTTATTTGGCCTTGCCATCTTTATAGCTGTTTATTTTTCACACATTTTCTTCAAGCTAATATTATAATATCTTGAAGTTCCATGCTATGTACGAATTAAATGTTCATGGACTCTTATGTTCATACAAAAAAATGTAGTTATGAAGAAAATTTATATTCACAGACTCCAACATAGTTAAAACTATTTTGGAAAATGCAATCGTAATTTTAACTACTGACATCTCGTTACCTTTGTCACATATTAGTACATCCCTGATGAAGCTGACAAGATGTGAGAGAAAATTTGACATTTGTATTTGATTCTGTGAGTAAAAATTTATTTCAATCCATTTTCACGTTGTTACTATAAACCTAAATTTAAGAAGTACCACGATAATAACTTCAACAAATAAATCAACTCAAGTTGAACTCTTTAAGTTAAGTTAGATATACTGGAATGATTACGAGACCATACCCTAAAACTTAGACGCTAAACATAATACTATAATGGTTGACACATTTTTTGTTATAATGCAACAGATGCTTATCAGACTGTGTAAGGAGAAACCTCCTTCAAATCATATTATTCAGATGTACTATATATAGAATCTTAATCAGTTGTTTTTTTCATGTGAGTGACTGGCATCTCGCAGTATGGCAACTTTTGTGTTGTCACCCACAGACAACCCTAACATACCAACTACACTAAGAAATGGTGCTATGTACCTCTGCCCTTCTTGACATTAATCAACATTCAAACAAGATCTAATCAAAAGAAACTTATGCTCCTTGGTAAAAATTCCCCACTTTACAACTGAAATGCTACATTTATATCCAATCGTGAACTACAAAATGTAGTTCAGCTGATCAGTCTACCGTTGTTTTGAACTCCAAAAGACTATAAGTTGTAAAAATCGGTTCCCCATGTATATAATGTCAAAACGTCATTCAAAAACCACAGGATGAATTCCTGTGGTGTCACAATAGAAGTCTGAACATGTCAACAACAGTGAATCACAAACTACAAATTGCCCAAGGATATTTCTGTCTGTGTCTTCACTCGCTGAAGTCTTCACTGATAGGCAAAACTACAAATTTCTGATAAATATGATATCACTTGGTGTAATGTGTTTTACAACCATCTGCATACATGTACATGATCAAACATTTATTGTACACAAAAAAGCTTATTCCTATAGGATATGACAAAGATAAATATTGCTGAATTCTGAATCCAAGGAGACAAAACACAGAATAGGTACTATGAGAGTCTATAGTTGTGATATTTAGACTATACACTGACAGAAATATGGTTCATCGGCCTGAGGCTTATCTTCCTGTGACATCCACGACTGCACTTGCTTCACGATTTTTTATCATACACACAAAAATCAGTACATGTATGTTTATTCAAAAGGTAAGGAATAATCTATGATAGTTTCAATATTTTGCTCAATCTTGAAAACACTTAAACTGCTTGTCCCCAACATTATTCTTCATTCAGCCAAGGAAAATACAAGTGACCTAAGGTGGCTTTGTCAGTATGGGTCGCTAGACGAGTAGTAACAAAACCCTTAGGTCACGAGTATTTTCCAGCTGAATGAAGAAAAATACTGGAGTATAATATAATTATACCAGTGCAGGTTAAAGTAAAAAAACGAGGAAAGTAATGGCAATTTTGAATGTTTTGACTCATATTTTGAACACAACAGAGCAACACATGTGGCTGACACGCCAAGGGTATAAATTCCATATTTTTATGTTCAACTTGGCTTATGCATGGTAGAATGAAAATGATGTTGTTGATTAGTAAAGGGAATGATAGAAACTACAACCTAAATTATTAAAAACAAACATTGCTATCCTCAGTATTAAATATCAGTCAGTCAGTCGTATAAAATTTCATATGAAACCATATAGTCCCATTGTGGAATGGCTAGTTATATTCTGTCCTTGTAATTGGACTGAGGATGGCCAGTTGAACAAAATAAAGGTAATTTTTGGAATCAGTGAATCATACAAAGTGATTTTGTCACGATTATTATGTCTAAAATTAAATGAATTTTCCATCTTTTTTTCCTAATATTTAAACTATAAATGTTAGCAAAAAAACACTGGTAGACAATAAACAAACATAGATTCTGTATTTCTATTTTTCCATACAAAAATGGATTTTGGCAAAAGAATAGTAATATTCCAATACTATAGTACCATGTGCAAAAAATGTTAATCTGTGTACTTAGTGACCAAAATTTTCCTTTTGTAAAAATCACATCGGAATTTGCCTGAATATTTCTATTCATGGTATTAAGTACAACCTGGTTTATAAATTCAACTGTTTATTAACCATCCTCAACTGAAAGATTGGTCAGTTTTTGTGTCTACATTGGTGAAAGCCACAGCAAGATATGGAGATATGGAGTGTCAACAATGATGGATCTTTTGGTCTACAACCAATCAGACATCTACATTGTATATGGTGTATAGCCACAGCAAGATGTGGCGTAAACAACATGGATTTTTTGGCCTACAACCAAAGGATTCCATCAGTTTTAATGCTCCACATTGGTGTCGTAGCCACAGCAAAATGTGGAATGCTAAGAACAACACATTTTGCAATCTACAACCAAGCTAGACTGAACAACGATGAATTGTTCAGTCTACAAGCAACCATGCATATGTACATTTTCATCTCGTATTTCAAGACAAAGTACATTCAGCTAAAGATATGACTGGAACAGCCAGCATAATTATAATTACACAATGTATTTTTAGAAATACATTATCTGTACATACATATTTCATTTTAATCATAATTTATGGCAACGATTTATCAGCAGCAGTATTTTACATTTGCTGATATTTTAGTTGGATGCTTCTTTTAAGTCTTGAGGCGAAACAACAATGGAATCCGTTGCGTTGACTTTGTTTGTGGCAATCGAAGATGAGATAGTTGACATTTTAGTATGGTATTTCTTTCAGCTCTTCAGGCGATACAACAGTGGAATAAAATGTGTTGACTTTGTCAGTTTGTGGCTACTGTATCAGTCATTCCTGTTCTTGTTTTTTTCTGTACAAACAAAGACACCCCCCCCCCAGAAAGAGGAGTTTAAACAGATCAACAAAATGAAAACCTGTAACAGAAAGTACCCCAACCACAAAGTGCACCCTATTAAACCACAAAATATGTGTAGTCACCATGTATGACCTGTTGTAAACATTTAACAATACTATTTATATATACTCTACCTACATGTATGTATATATCTACTTCATTTATATCTGCTAAAAATAACTACCTATAATAAAACACACCATATGCTTTGCCCAGGTACCAGATTTTTTATTCAACTATTTATATCACATGACACTGAATACAGGTACACATGTATGATACATGTCTACAGTAGTTCCTATTAAATCTAAATTAGTAATTGTGAAGTTAACTGCATCATTATTAAACATTCTCTCTTTTATTTTTAAGACAAGTATATACAAATATAAGTAAATTAATAGAACTGACGACAATTTTGCAAATGTATATTCCTAAATTTAGAAATATGAAACTTACTACAGAATGTGGACAAAATTTAGGCTATATGCTCACTTCTTACTAAACCCCCCAATGCAGAAAAATTGGATGTTATGTAATATGACCTTAACTCACACATAAACACATCATTCTGTCAAGCAATAGTAGAAAGAAGGAAAGCAAGTGTACGGTCCATTTCATCGGCTGTATTTCAATTTCATTTCCAAGAGTCCAACTCAAAGACCATGCCATTTAACAGCCCAGCCAAATGGCCCAGGCCCAAGAACCCAGGCCAAACACTAAGCTAGCCCAACAGCACAGTACCAGAGCCCAACACAGGTTTTAAGACATGCACACTACCTGTGTCAGTTTCATAAAATGTTTCGCAAAACATCATGGACTAAGTCTTTCTTACATGTATTTCAATCAATGCGATTCAGCAAGTACATGACTATATGAGGGGCATTTCTTTAAATGAAATAGCGGGCAGTGAAAACTAGTGCCTCCTTCACGTAATGTCTTTATTTTTATCTTTTGAGTGAGTCATTGAACTTTTATCTAGAATGTGCTTTTGAGTATGACGCTACAGTGGCAATTGAGGTTTCCACTTACTAAGATAGACACACACTAATATTGTTGTTGTTTCATGCATGTGGTAAAATACACAAGTGGGTGATAGGGGTG
Organism: Glandiceps talaboti; assembly: GCF_964340395.1. Taxonomy (NCBI): domain Eukaryota; kingdom Metazoa; phylum Hemichordata; class Enteropneusta; family Spengelidae; genus Glandiceps; species Glandiceps talaboti. The sequence goes on along the minus strand of NC_135563.1, from coordinate 15,569,134 downwards.
GTACGAGACTCTAATCACCTAGTTATCAAGAAAGCCTAAACACTGGAAGTCCTTAAAATGTACAGTAGACTGCAAAATTATGGAAGTCTATGGAAGTCATGAGAAATGCCACCTTACTGTGAGTACAACTAAACTAACATTTATTCAAAAGCTTATTTCAACATGTCATAACAATAGATTTAGTTTGTGCTTGTATTAAAACTGAAACCTTGCCTGCCAGAATAGAAGCTTAATATCTAATTCCATGACTTTAACTTTTATAGTTTCACTATCGCCAGAAAGGGGTGGAAATCTAGTTCTAGATTATAGAAACAAGTATTAAATGTTAGGTTCTTTCTCAAATTATTTCTCAAGCTTTCAATATCAGCAACACTGACATAGTTCGATATATTTATTTCCCCACACATCATTTTAGAGTAAACCTTGTAGAAATCTTTTGGAATACAGATTCATTTGACCTGATTATAAATTCAACAAAATAATTATATTTCCTTCCAGATCAACAAGAGATCCACAAATTAATTTACTTTGTTCATTTTTCCTTCTTTATTTACTAATTTTTTAATTCATTTATTTTCCCTTATTGTTCGGTTATTTGTATACATCTAATGTTATATTTTAATACCAAATTCTTCGATTTTTTTTTTTTTCGAATTCATAGGCGTACAGTAGATAATAGTGAGTAGACACTAGGGGAAACTCTACACCATTCATTCCACTTGGCTAAATGCAATGACTGCATGTGAAATACAAGTCATCACTTTCAATCCTGCTTTGAAACGTTGCAGCTTTCAGGTTCATCAGTTTCATTCCAAAACTGATGATGTCCAAGTTAGGGACATCTCAAATTATCACGTAAGTCATTTGCGTCATATTTGTCATTTCTGTGTGAAAAACAATTATATAGTAGAGTTAACAGAATAAGTTGGTCCAGAACAAAAGAATGATCCCATGTAATCCTTACAGCTCCACTGATAAGATAACGCTAACGCAAGAACCTGGGACTGAAACTCTGACCTTTAACTGATGTTTTCAAATGTAATAATGGATAAACAGTAAATACACTAATACACAACATAAGCAATATAATGCGTTATTTGTACAAATGTAATGTTAGTCACTGACTAAAGGGGTAACATCAAAATTTTAATATTTTTTGGCATAATTTGTCATTGTAATGTAAATAATTACTTAAGCTAATACTTCTGTTTAACGCTATGGTTTGACAAGACTAGTGACCAGGAGATACACATATGTAGCATAGTATGTAGGCAAACTAAAATGAAGAGTTCAAAGGCATAATATTTGCATGCACAAAGAAACTATCATTAACATCAGGACTCTGTACATAAGTAAACTTGCATGATAACTAAATAGAATATATGCATTTTAAAAGAAATTGTAGTCAGACTAATTTTTGTCTTTTAGTACACTTGTATTGATTATTGCCATCAACTTAAAATATCATTTCAGTGATGAATAGCACCCAAATAATTTAATCAACTTTGAAATCTTGTAAAGAAGCCCTACTGAAGTGGACTTGTGATTAGCAGCTTTAGGCATTTCCTGCAAAGGTTTATGGGAAAATTCTTTGGTGATGACATCATGTTTACCACAATCTCTTTGTCTTCACACTTTCTGTATTTGTCAGAATTATGCCTGGCCAGGCTTTTCCTTGAAAATGTCACTCTTCAGGCTAAAAACAGTTGCCCACTAACCCAACAAATTTCACTCACTAAGCATACATGCAACAACCTGAGATGGTCCCTTTGCCATTTACACTGTCGTCAGCTAATCAACACTCCAGACTCTGAAATGACAGTCACATCGTCATCTCTTGTGACTATCTTTTTCTTGTGGGATTTACAGTCACTGAAGATGTTGTCTGCTTTTCCCTTCAGAGTTTCTATTAACCTTTCTAAACCTAAACAATAAACCTTAAGTACATCAGTGATTACTAAACAGTACGAGACAAGCTTAGCTGTGTCAAGTGATACAGACATAGATACATACTAGAAAATAACCTGTGGTTCACACCGGATATACATATTTTGTTAGGTAATAACTGGAATATGACATAACCACAACCTGAATAAGTCACAAATCACTTCATGTGAATAGCACTCGACTGGTATCATCGAAGGCAACAAACCCCACACATTTCATGTTGAACTGTTTTGTGAACATAATATTGCTGAAAAAAATTCCTAATCCATTCTGCCAAATTGAAAAATACCCCAGACAAAACTACCCACTTAGTATTAGAGATAGATAGAAATACGTTATTGCTATATGCATAAAATATTGCAATTTGATTATTTACGAGTGTTCACTAGAAAAAGATGCATAAAAAATAAGTACAGGTACATAGTCTATACTGTTATGAATTTCACAAAATTGTAGTCATGTCTTCACACTACTCACTCCCAGTGATGTACGTACAAGTCAAAAATATGCTGAAAAAGATGTTATTATTATCATATTATCATTAAATTTTAGCATATAAAATTAATACATTTCGGTTATTTTCATACAACCTACTACCAATTTGATATATACAACAGAAAGTTTCAAGATGAAAAAAAAATGTATTCACTATATTTTGGTGGGAAATTGCATGGTATGGAAGATTTAGTCTACAGTCTCATTGTCACTGGTTGTTTTAAGTTTCACATCATTCTACTTCCTGTAGTATGATCTGTCACAACTAGCTACTTGTAGAATATATATTTTGTATTTTCTTATGTTGTTACTGATAACAAACAAATAAATGAATTAATGGCATAATTTTCTTTCAAAGATTTACTTATTTGTCAGACGATAGTTAGACATTGTTGCAGTATTTATTTGTAACAATTATACAGAATTCATATTGCTATTGAACCCATTCACATCCACTGAATATCATCCCTATATAAAACTGATCCTTTTGTTTGTAACTATGCAGTGAATGATTTCTCCTCTCCGTTTCTCTTCAGTTGGCAAGAAATGATAATTATCTACAATTCTGGAACAGTATTCACCCCTACCCCTATCCCTTACCCCCATCCCTAACCTATCAACCCACTTCCCTTCAACCACACATGGCTCCTTTCCAATTTCTCCTCTGGTCTTTGATATCAAGGTACTTGATCAAAATGTATATCTATGAAGTGAGTGAGAATTCTCATTTAACTTGCTATTCTTCAAAACCCTTACAGTACATGTTGCATACTTGGCTTGAATTTCAATGAGCTTTGATAGGTTTACAAATGTAAATTAAATATATGAGGGGATCAAATGACTTGGGAGTAACAACCGTTACATATCGGGAATACTTCGCACAAAGAATAAAGCAATAATGGAATTTTCGTAAATCTTTGAAAATTAGAATGATGTTAACATGATTCTGTATAATTTATGAATAACACTGGATATTGTATATGTGCATGTACATATAGTCTGAAGCTACAAAATGTAGATTTCTCTGCACAGTGGAGGAAATGACATACACATCCACATATACATGCACACAGACAGACAGACAGACAGACAGACACACACACACACACACACACACACACACACACACACACACACACACACACACACACACACCATCCCATCCCAAGGGTTTAATGACATAATCTGAAATCTGAATTGCATACATTTAGTTTTATTCTTAAAGCAAAGGCTTTTTACTTCAAAGATAGAATTTACCATATATTACCCAAAATATCATACGCATTAGGAAAGGAAATCCAGTTTTCAACATTCCAATTTAAATGTTATACTAATAGTAGACACAAATACCAGCTGTAAACAGCATGATATGCAGGCAAGGATGTGAAACTTGACTATGAATATTATGAGGTTAGAAATCAGATAGTTATTTTGAAACCATTCTGTATAAATGTTAGCCTGTTTACTGCAATGTTGATATATCATTAGCTGGTCATACTCCTAGCCCTCAGAGAATACGGGGCTAGGAGGTAGGACCTGCTAACAATGTATCTCAACAATTCTCCTATTCTCTGAGGGCTACGAGGTACGACCAGACCAGCTAACAATATACATGTATCTCATCGACAGTGCAGTACTGGTAAACTGGCTATATAAATGTTCAACACATATCCTTCAATGCAGGAAGTAGGTGATATCACAACACCCAACAGTGTCTTTATCATAACACTGGTCTGTACAGATAAATATTATCTGCAGCTGTGACAACTAAATATCTCACACAGCTTTCATATCCTAATCATTTATAATATACTACTGTAGCAGAGATTATTTCCTCGTTTTCACCACTGTAAAAAATTCTCTACAACCACAAAGGCTCAAGTTGTATACGGCAATGCATGATCAATCATACAGATCATTCCTATCTCCTGACACAATATGTACAAAGTGTACAGTACGTTCTCAAGAGTTCATATCTCAAGCAGACACATATACATGTTGTATATTATGTCATGAAATATTTATTGTACATATGCGATTTTGTCAACAACATATGATAGAAGATATTATTGTTATTATAACTTATAAGTTATATTATATCATCGTTTATTCATGTACATGGAAAATTGAATATTCCAGGTCTTTACACAACACATGATTCACATATAACAGAAATCCGGGTAGAAATGATTGCCATGGGAATTTACATTACATGTTGTTGTCTATCAATGACATGTTGACTTATTCTGTTAGCAAAATGTACAATGTATGCACAATATGACAAAAATCATTGTCATATAAAGTTATCGTTGTCTACCATGACGACATATTGACTATTCTGTTAACAAAACATTATACACAACACGGCAGAATTACAAATGTAAATTATCGTCATAAGTTACACTATATCGCTGTCTATGGCAAACTGAGTATGAGAACGCACGATGCAGAAAATATCAGAAATTATTGCCATTCGTTTAATACACTACATGTTTATAGCCGTCTATCTATGGCAAGTTGACTAGTCTGTTTCCAATGACTGCACAAGGACATGCCCTCATGAAGACACTACACATAAATACATGTATTCTGTGAAACACTGAAAACGGGGGTTTATTTCCACAAATATTGCCAATATCACGTGCAAACTTGAAATTCCAGTACATTATTCATAAATTACCTAATAAATTTGCTAAAAACGGGTTGAAAATGGTCAAATAAGCGATAGAAAGCTTATATGCAAATGAGTGCAATATGCAAATATACACTGAGGTCAAAAGTTCAAATTGTTATGGCGTCCCCATTTGCAAGTTTAATCTGTTGTACTGGCTGTCATGAAACCATACATCACATCAAAGGGAACACATCAAACACATTGTATATCAATTTTCCCCATAAAACACATTATTTTTCTCTCAGATGTCATAAATTTCTTCTGAAGACATAAAACACCATGCTTATATGCATCACATTGTATATAACGCAACCCTTGGGGTGAATACACAAAATGGATGTTTTCAATATGACCACACATCTAAAGTTACAAATTACCATTACGTCTGGCATCACTTTTTAAATTTGAACAGCATTCTGGGGGGAGGGGTTGACATTTTCTTCTTGAAAACTGACTATTTATCTTGCCTTTGTAGGTAACAATTTTTGGATATTACAATCCCATTAAATTATTTATGAAAGTGACAGAATATACAGTCTAGAAGTCAATTCATGTTGAAGGCAGCATTAATTTCATTTCAGTTAGGTTCAATTTACAATTACGTTTTTTTCCTAGGCATTTCTGAGTCTAATTTACATTTTCCCCCATGACTTTCAAAGACCTCACAGGCACATGTGAACCAAATATGGATTAATAAGAAGAACAAAAATACAGCAAAAAATTGCTTTTATGACAGAAAATGTAGTTGCCGTGGATTTACCACCAAGTTGTCAGAACAACACATACAACTCCAAATACATCTGGATTGCATACTGTGAGCGTACATCTTTCAGCTTTCAACTTATTTTAGCTTGTTCGCTTGAAACAATCTTTGCGCCAAAATAAATCACCATGAAAATGGAATCTCGTTCACTGGTAAATTCTGAGTAACTATGAGTAATAAAGGCAAATTTATTTAGTGTAAATCAAAGCATCACTTACTGTGGCTATAAATACACCGGTCAAAAAAAAATTATGAATCAAAATAAAGTTGAATCAAAATCTGAAAAATTGTATTCTCATTAAAAAAAAATTTGGGTGCCTAAATAAATACAATCTGAGTATTTAATTACAGCACGTGATAAGAGTGGAATATAACATATGTTGTGAGTTATTTACATGAAATGTGATCTCTCGCTAGGGTTAATTTACATTAGTCTGTGTCATGAATATTTCCTCACAACCAAGGAACAACATATGGTCATATGTAACTAGATATTCAACTCATTATTTTAAATATGATGAAAATAATCCACAAACCTACCCTTTTTTTTTCACTTTTTTTTGTAATATGATATATTTCATATTCGAATTTCTTAAACTGATTCAAAATTTCATGGAATAATCCACAAACCTATCCTTTTTTTCATGTTTTTTTTGTAATATAACATCTCATATTCGTATTTCTTAAACTGATTCACAATTTCACGTAGGGACAGGACAGGGCTATACATGCAGTTGGCTTTTTGACATAATTTACAACAGACTGTTATACAAATGTAATTGTCCAGGAAAGAAAGTTACTAATTTACAAATTTACATGACGACAGAATCAATTTGCTGACCCTGTATCTATATTTCTCATCTAGCAATAATTGTCATTAGGATGTATTAATACTAATTTATATACTGTATTCAGTTGCTGAAACACCCACGTTCATTGTCACAAAATATGTGACTATAGGATAGGTGCAATTAGGCCTTACAGCGACCACAAGTGAAAGGACAAAGTTGAAGTATTAATACAAGTTAGTCTGGATGCCAAAGTGGTCTCTGAAAACCATCAATGTGGTCTCTAAATTGTAACCATCTAGGGACTAGACTAATACCAATTTAAAGGCCTATGTTTTAATCCCAGGTCACTGGATTAGAGTTATCTTTAAGGATTACAATATAATCATTCTTTTGTTGTTGACCTGCTTTTTCTAAAACTCTACCAACAACAGATTTTCAAGGCTAGATTTTAATCCTAATCTGAAACTGAACTTCAGATAATTGATCAACAGATCAAAAAACTCTCTACTGCAATGTGAAACAATGTACAAATAAATGATCAAAATGTCAAAAGAATTATGTATTAGAAAAATTTTAATGCTTAAAGGCCCAACATTTAATCCTTGGTTTTACATTAATGCTATCTTATCAGTGTAGTCATAAGGATTACATAGGATTATTCTTCTGTTCTAGACCAACATTTTCTATAGCTCTGTCACACAACTGTTTTTCATACCTTAATCTTACTTCCAAACTGAACTTTTAAAATCTTAATAATTCTACATGCAATATCATGAGTGGCAAGAAATTGAAATAATCAAAAATACACAGCCGGGTACATAGCAAAGGTTGGGATAATACTCCATAAAGTTTGAGTAAATGGGACATATGTAAACAACTTTTAAGAAGTATTTTCCTAGCCTACAGGAGCCCATGTTTTACTACTACTACTACACAGGTGATTTCAGATACAGGAAAGAACAGGGTTAGTATCTTCAGGACATACTGCAATGTAGTTAAAAATACAGATACATGTAAACCTACAACAGATCACACTTCACTTATTCAGTCATGCTGTTGTTGAACTCATCAAGATCACAATCCAATTGTTAATCTATCAAATTGATGAATGGGGAGGTATGACTTACAGGTATGTAGACATTCTGTAATTGTGGTGGCATCGATCAAATATCCTTTACAAATAGCACACGTGATCTGGGCATTTACATCCACAAGTTTGATCCTGCGTTCCATCTATAAATAGAAAGGTACAAGAAAAGGTTAGTTTAGTGATTGTCATGTTTCTAGACTCCTAATAACAGAGAAAACTACAAAATCAACCCCAATATCAGAGAGTAATAACATAGTCAACCCCTAATAACAGAGTGAGTACCACAAAGTCAACCCCTAATATCAGAGAGTAATACCATAGACAAGTCTACAAAGTTTTCCATGTCTTTGTAATGTTTTAGTTAAGGCTTAGGAACCCCAGTAACTACATGTACGTACGTTATAACTCTGAGACCTTGTCGTACTCACAAATCACAGGCCACTATTTAATAAACCATTTTGGATTAAACATTACAATCTGGCCTAATAGCCAAGTCTCTAGGCTACCTAGACTAGATATTGAATCACCTGTTGGTAAGTATACACATGTACAGATGTAGCAGAACACATAGTACATTGTTTGGTGCAATATATCCAATCAAATTGATTTTGGGTCCACACCCAAAAATCAGCACCTTCAATGAATCAAGATTTCAACTTAATACTACTTGGTGATAAAATAGATATATACATAAACATATGCCTATACTTGATATACATATATATATATACAATGTATGTATGTGGTCTGATTGAAAAAGACAATAGCACAGTTACAGGTAGGGCAGGTTTAACACTAATAACAGCAAAAGATTAACTGATGTACATACTTAACCCTAAACTGTATATAAGGATTGTCTTGACAAAAATACAGCTACATGTAACTATAACCTCATTTGTATATTAATACATGTATATTTACACATGTATGTATCTTTCAAGACATACCATTATTTTCGGTGTTTGATTCAAACTTTCAGCCTCTGGTCCCCATTAATAGAGGAACAAAAACATGGACATGTAGTCTGCCACAAGTCAGCTGCAGTGATAGACTGTAAGTTACATGTACACAACCGGCCCATGTTGTTCAGCCCGACTGTACTAATCTACCCAATATCCTGCACAAGTCAACCAGATTGGGTTGCAGCCAATCAAACATCGTTATGTTCTAAACAGGTATCAAACTGACCATGATGTTAGCCTTTCAATGCTGATGTATGAGACCAACCATCTAATTTTATGTCAACAGTAAACATACCTTTCCAGTCAAAGTCTGGTATTTTATCAAGTACACACAACTAACAAGTATCACCATACATGTACATGTAACAACAATTACTCTTAACATCAGAAGCAGAAACTATTCTGACTATTTGAATTTTAATCTACATAATAACCTCTCTGAACTTCTAATCACAAGTTCAAGGAGTGGCCTAAATGTTTTGATCTAGCAGGTACAGTTCCACAGAATAGTACAAACGTGAGTGCTGGCTGATAGCGTGGCACAAATGTCAGTATCTTACAAACTACTGCAGTGACAGTAACTTCTATAAAACAGTAGACTACAGCCTAGAGGCAAAAGTTTAGCTGGGAGTTCTTTCAGACATAAAATGGTATTGTTAAAGCTACTATCCTTCAAATCAACAGGGTGCCTAGTAATTTTAATTTGAAATATGATACTGAAGGCTGGAAATCAAAAGAGTTGAATAAAGCCAACGTGAATAGAACTTTCCATGTAGTCCAATCAAACACATCATTATTCTCGTCAAATCACTGGTATGAATTCTGCATATCATTGTACCATTTCTATCAATTAGAATTAATGTATTCATACATTTACATATTGATGCAAACTCATCTATATAGGTGACTATCAACAAAGACATAAACTTTATAGACACTACACACAATTGATGAAAGCAAAACCCACGTTCAAACCAGACTGGTGAACAAGTCCACAGGTGTGGACGAAAGCTACAGTTTTGCTTTCATTTATATCAATTGTGTGTTGTGTCTCAAATGCCTCAAACGTTTTTAAATGTCTATGTTGATACAAACACAATTTGCATATTATTATAGGTGTTGTTCAACCATGTCACATTGTGTGTACATTGATCAGATAATCAGTTACACATGTGATAGTAGCTGCCATTTAAAAAAGCTAAAGGAAGATTATACTGAATCGGAACCTTGTGTTTTTATTGGAAAACAGAACGAGATGGATTCTAGGATATTACCTTTGAAAAAATATATCCTATAGAAACCAGACAGGAATAAATCCTCTACCAAGCAGAGAACCTTCACTGGTTGATGTTTACTAGAAGTACACAATGTGTACATCCTCTCAAGACAGTGTTGAATGATTAGACTGTACAATGTAGGAAACAGACATGTTGTTCAGCCTATCAGGCTTGTGGAGTGATTAGATAATATCCTGGCAGGACACATCATATCTTACTGCCTCTGTCAAGATCGGCTTAAAGTTAAGTCGTGTGGAGATTTAGATTATTGTCCCTCCCCACTACGAGAAGTATTCTAGACAAAATCACTACACAACTCTAGGCTAAGTCAATATCAACCATACATTTGTTGTACCCTCTATCAGTTTACTGTCATATACCCCTATGGGTACCCATTAAGGTTTTAATTTTATACAATCTGTTACATGAAGCTTGTGACTAACGTCATGTGACAAATGGCTTGTTTTGAGATTTCTATGGGCATTAATTTAAATCAAATCCATCTTTTCAATTTTCATTTCTCCTGGGGCTACAAGTAAATCTGATCTTTTTTTTTTCTTTTCAATACCTCACATCTGTTCATTAAAATCACAGTATGCAATGATGGATCTACTATTAACACTACAGTTTCACAGGGAGAGGAAGGGAAAGGAAGCTAGAGGGAAGGAGGGGGGGGAAGAGAGGGGGAGGGAGACAGAGACAGACAGACAGACAGACAGACAGACAGACAGACAGACAGACAGACAGACAGACAGACAGACAGACAGGCAGGGAAGATACAAACAGAAAACTAGACATACAGACATAAATGTACATGCATACACATACAAATGTACACACACACACACACACACACACACACACACACATACACAAACAGTCTCACACATATCTTTCACCCGACTGTTCATAAGTTACACATGTTATTTCTCACACTGATAGCAAATACTTATTAATTTTGTAAACAGTGAAAGTAAACCATTATCAATATAAGTAAACATACACATGGCAACAATAAAAGTCTGTACAATATCAAAGTCACCAGTAATTACAAACGCAAATTTAAAACATCAAAACATTATTCTTTATTACATTCACAGTCACCAAAGCCTGCAATTTCATGTAAATACAGCCTATAAATTACGAATTCATAATGCCACTTTGCTCAGTGCTCACATGGCAACATGTACATATCCATGTCAACAGCTGTATCCTGCCATTACACTAAATCCTATATTAATCACGTCACCCATGCTTCCCCAAAATGATAATGAGGTTCCATACAATGGTGGAAAAGCAGCATACGTGTATTATCCATAACAAATACCCATCAAATACAAATGTAACTATATCATAATTTTTGTACATTTATAAATTAAATTACAGTCATGTGGTATGCCCCTTCACTGCCTCTTCATGGTCATTTATCAAACAAAATATATTGAAATACTACCGATAGCCAACCAGACTTGTTGTAATTCTCTGGAGAGACTGGCTTGATTCTTTGTAACACACTACTAACGACCATGATGCTATAATTACCACTTTACTGTATTATGAGTACAATGAGTTAACATGATTAGATGGGGACGGATTACTGTGAGTCTGCATTGTAGGTGGAATGCACAGGACTGGTATGCATCACAGAATGTCAGCTGCTACATGTACATGTATTAGTATATGTAACGACAGCACAAAATTAATGTACACCATGAACTTGATAACAGATAGAATGTACATGTGCACAAATTACAAATTAAGATGACCAGAATGGCTAGGCCTGCCTGAATGTTAAATGACTATTAATGAAGGTATAGACTGCAAGATATGTCTTGTTGTTTGGCCCTGGGTATTAGAAGTGATAGCTGATAGCGTGGTACAACACATGGTATTTTACAGATTGGTAAGACATTACTGACAATACGTATATTGAGATGAGTTCATAATTTTTGAAATAAGGAATGAATATCTTTCTAAACACCTCTTGTTCAATCATACTTTCATTTTCTCCCTTGTTGTTCACCCCACCCCTCTTTTGTTGGTCATCCCTTCATCTCCATCCCTTGCCTTTCTCTCTCAGCACTTATTCACAAGCTCCCTCTCTTAATAGCAATTTTCATCGTGATATTCAATAAAGGAACATATATTTTCACTCCCACTGTAACCTGGGTCAAAACTGTACCATTTCTGTTCTGTTTGATAGATGTCATCAACTTTTTGATAGTACATGTACATGTATTGTATACTCATAATTATTAACAATACTGCTAATGTGCAAGATTCTTTTTTGCAATAATGCTTACATTTATAAACCCCACCCCACTTCCTGCCTTTGAGCACAGCCTGGGAGGGGGGGGGGCAACATATAGGAATGACCCATATCAATCTGTCTGTGCACCCATAGAGTATCACATCTCACACCCACTATTCAATTTCATCTGAACCTAGCACAAATGTCAAACACATAGGAACTAGACTTTATCAAATAGTGATGTCACTCCATCCTCAACAGCCTTGTTCTTACCCTTGTGAAAGGGGTTAGCTGATGTTCGAGGGCCCCTACATTGCATACCTTACAGATTGATAGTAAAACATGTGCAAGTCATTTCATATTCTGTGACCATATTTTTGGAAGACTGAACTGGCAATTTTTGGTTTAATTTCCACTAGCCTAGTTAAGTTTCATCATCAGACACCTGAAATATCATTTGGGGCATGATTTCCATAGATCTAGGAGAATAATGAGACTTTATTCCCACATGACATACACACATTATATTAAAAGTGTAACATCATACTATGGGTCAAACATGATATATCTCATAGCTCTCCAAATAGATTACCATGATTGCCTAGAACAATTTATTAAAACATGCCTTCCTCATCAACTACCAACAGACAAGATGTTAGTTATCCTGTTAATATACTTAACAATGACAGGGGAAAACCTTAAAATCTTCAAATGAATTTGTAAAGGAGATTCATACATATTTATGTATATATATTTATCTTGAGAATTACTAAGTTATAGACTATTCCTCTCATCTATCTTGACCTGGCAATTACTGTTCATAAATGTTTATTTCAAGTATGGTAAAGAGCAAACTGATTAAAATCTGACGCAGTAAATAGGCTTCATTTCTTTATTTACCTGTTTCCTTCATTTGCTGTTGTTCGATTTTGTAGTTTGGGTGTAAGTGCCTTTATTTTTGTGCAGAAGGCACTGACAAAATTAAATACATAAAACAACAATAAACAAAGAAAACTGAGGTAAATAAAGAATCGAGAGCGTATTCACTACATCAGATTTTAATCCGAATGGGTACAGAATAGAAGAGTTGTGTATGCTTCTATTTGCTCAATTGATTTAAATCCTGTTTTTCTCAACTTGTAGATTTTTTGTACAAACAATCCCCTCCCCCTCTCTACCCCCCCCCCCCTGTAGAATTAAGATGAAACTGTGAGTACATGTACATGTACATTGTATGATATGAAAAGAGAAATTCGACATCGAAAATGACAGAAATTCTGGAATGAAATTTAAATCTACTAAAAAAATTCAACTTCAACTGATTTCACTATAATCACAAATAGATTCAATCTACAGTTATGGTTGAGAAATAAATCGCAAAATACTCCACCCTTCCACTGCAATTTGAAATTCACGCAGAGCAATGATTCTCATTTCCTTTGATTGCTTGAAACCCATTGGTGATGAATTACCTACCAACCATCTACAAATTATTCACCTCATCGGCATGATAACAACCACTATTACATACATCAATTTTTACATCAATATTTTTTCATCATAATTCAATTCATATTTCATATATTCACATTTATTCGACAAAAAAATTAACTAGAGCTTCCCTAGGTACCTGCATATGTGTGAGTTCCATACTTGGTAGAGATGTAAAATATATGAATTTAATATTAAACAAGATGTTAAACATTTATGTCCACTGTACATGAACAAGTAATATTCTGAACTACAAACAAGAATTTGTGACAAAAACTGAACAATACCATATTCATTGAAATTAAAATGAATAAGAATTTGTGACACTGAACGATACCGTATTAATGTGGATATAGACAAGAATTTGTGTCAAGAATATTGAACTGCATGTATAGTATATTCACTGATCTTGAAATTAACAAAATTTTGGGCTGAACATTGAACTATACCATCTTGTCCATTTCAATATCAATAAATAATTTACTGATATTTGAAATGGACAAGAATTTGTGTCAAACATTGAACTATACCGAAATCATTTATTTTGAAATTGGACAAACTATGTACATGAATATGTACATGTATACCATACTCATGTTGAAATGGACAAGATTTTTTGTAGAGAACACTGAACTATACCATATTTATTGATATTGAAATGGACAAGAATTTGTATCAAACATTGAATAACAACATATTCATGTAGAAATGGACACGAATACACATATGTACATTGTAAATGCTACAAATGTACGTTTGGGCACACAGGATTATTAAATCCTATATGATCATAGATTTCAGAGGGTATATATAATAGATAAGTGGGATAACAGATCTGATGTCTTCTCCACGAATATCATTTATTTTGAGTAATAATATACTCAAAATAGCGCACTTACAGAAGAACCTAAATTCAGCACAATGGAAGTCCATATCTGAATATCACACCTTGTCAAACATCATGGATGATGTACAGTCATAGTACCATACATAAAATTACAAAACAGGAAACTCTAGGCAATATGTCTTCATTACTACATGTACATGTACAATGTATGCAGGTGTCCTATCCCTGATGAAAGAAACTTCAATTACCACAATGTAATTTTCTTTCACACAAGTATATAAGTCTTCATTTTATATGCTGTACAACTCCAGTACAACATATAGCCTCAAACTTGTGTCAATTCTAAGACTTGCTACGGTTATAAAGACAGCATGAATTCCAAACTCTACTATTAATAGCGTGGCAACTACAGCTGCAGACAGAGAAAAGCTGACTTTTAGAGAATCGTACATGTAAAAGGATTTATTGCCTAGAGGGTAAACCACATCATTTAATGTCCTAGGAGACTGCAGTGGCTACTGTCACTGTCAATGTACAGCATTTCCTGTGCATCTCTCCTTTTTCGTACACAAAGCATGCTTGGAGAGAATACATCTACATGTACAAATGCATGTATTATTCGTGTGTGTTGTCTACAGGAAAACCAATTAATTTCACTACCTGCCAAAGTATTCGCTATCCTTTATTCAAATTCTATGTATCACTCTTCATAACCAGCTATCCATTCTTTCTAAGCTGTTTTTATTTCAACTGCATTTTTTTTACAACTTGCCCATTATCAAAATCATTACGTGTTCAAGCCTTCCTGAAGTCATTTGACAATTCAACATCAATTGAGCAGTATACAACAACAGCTGATGAAGGCAAGCCGAGTGATTACGCCAGAATATATACACCGTAAAGAAATAACACTTTTTGAGTTAAGAATTATTAAACGTGAGATTTTCTTCTTCTTTTTTTTCAAACAGCTGTCTGTATTTGCAGTAATTATGCATCTAATTGGGAAGACTTTACCCAAAGGGAGCACAACCTACAGTACATTTATTTTCATGTTTGACAATTACATGACATAGAGTATGCTAGTCACTTGTGCTTCTTTGGACAGATTTCCCTATAGATGTAGATACAAGAATTAACATGGGGTTGTTTGTGAGTTGTGAATGGATAGATATTTTTACACGCACATACATGCACGTACATGTACACATGCACACACACCCCCCCACACACACACACATAAATACCCACACATACCCACACCCACACATACACACACACACACACACACACACACACACACACACACACACACACACACACACACACACACACACACACACACACACACACACACACACACACCTGTACCTCAACCACACCCCCATCCCCGCAGCCCATCCCCAGGGATAAGGAGTTCATTTGAAAGGGTGTACCTGAAACTGCACAATGCTTCCTTTTGACACAAATATATGTATCTACATTAATAGCTTGCCGATATGTCACTGGATCTGTGTTGTCTGGTGCTATATCCTACACTGAATCTAAAGATCTCTCTTTAACAAGAATTGATACCACATATGATCTAGACTACTGGATGTATGACTTTACAAGCATTTGTTCCACTGGCAGGAAGTATCACTAGTCTGCAATTCAGTCTTGTTGGGGAGTTTTACTCTGACCTTTCCCTTACCTGGTACAGTCACAGTGGTACATGTAGGTAGCTGGGAAAGGGTAGAGCACTCCCCCAGCAAGACTGGAATCTTGACTAAACGATCACTAGCAAAGACAAGCTACTACTTTGAATATTTAAAGTCCATATCAATAATAATCTCCTCTTACAAAAGAAAGCATTCATTATTTCTAACCTTGAAAGATTAGAACTCCAAAAGATCAACAAATAGTTTGTCATCATTCCATGATTCAGACTAAATCTACATGACCTTGTGGGTACCCTTCTAATTTGTTGTAGACAAAATAAACTATTGTAACAGTCTCACAGTTTACTTCTTTTAGTTTTTATCAGTCAACATATTTTCAATCCTTGCTTGTGAAATCAACTGTGGTCAATAAAGGGTGATTGTTATCAAGTTAATCCTATAGGCATTTTTGATGAGTGAGAAATGTTTATATCTCTTTCTGCTCAGTATACCATGCCACTAAGAGTGCAATAATAATGTGCAGTGGCTTCCTCGCTTTTGAAAAGAGATACATGTATTTGTAGTTCGGATGGCAATGTGGTATCAAATCATCTCTAACCCCAAAAGATCTTAAGATTCAAACCCCAAGGACAGCCTCTAGGCTAACGATTCAAAGCCATGGATAGCATCTAAACAGCCTAACATGTTAATAAATATAAAAAGCCAAATCTATATATGCACTGTAACTCTGAAAACATACAGTCACAAATTTTGCACTTTCCAAATTCCTAAATTCGGGTCCTGGGCAGGTATACAAGAAGTCTATAAAGCCAATGATTTGCCATTTATACTGACCTGCCATTTATACTGGCATCGGCTATCCATGGCTTTGAATCTGATGATATCCTTCATCTCAGCTTCCCATTTCATCTAGACGTGGTGAAGGATATCGTCAGATTCAAAGCCACAGATAGCCTCTAGACTAGTACAGCATCTGTCAACCATCAAATTCCTAGTCTAGTGTGCACTTTGCATCAATCTCAAGATCTTTCTTTTTATAGGAGATGATTCAATATGGCCTCTACAAATGTACCTTCTGTCTAGACTATCAGTTTCCTTTCATATATATAGTGTTGACTTTTGAATTTAATTACAACAGCATCTCTTTTTGCAATGTGTATTCATGATAAACCTCTAATTTCAACTACTTCCAGCTGACATGTTTTGTTTAGTTTCCATATCACTGAATAAACCAGGTGATTCTGCAATGTAATTGTCACAATTAAACATGTTGAACATGTCTTACATGATCAACTGTAGACAAACATTGTAGAACTCCATGCAGCTTGGAAGGGCAATATTCTAAAGATTACATTTGATGGGAACCTAACCCACTCTTTTTACT
The DNA here is from genome assembly GCF_964340395.1 of Glandiceps talaboti. Classification (NCBI taxonomy): domain Eukaryota; kingdom Metazoa; phylum Hemichordata; class Enteropneusta; family Spengelidae; genus Glandiceps; species Glandiceps talaboti. The sequence goes on along the minus strand of NC_135563.1, from coordinate 15,551,504 downwards.
ACCATTATACAAATGACTGGTCAGTGAATTGTCAAAAAAAAAACTACTATTCAAGCAGTAGTATACTAGTAAAGTGTACATTGTTATGTACCTACATGTACGTGAATAAAATGAAAAAAGGTTGTGTGGACAGATATAACCACTAGATATTTGTACCTGTCTTTGAGTATTATGTTTTACCATATAGCAGCACAACACAACACAATGCAACACAACGCAACAAAGTGCAACACAATGCAACATAGTGCAATACAATACAATACAACACAACAAACATTAATGTCCGAGTTCTCTCATTCATGTACATGTAGTGTGCCCTCTAATGATAGCCAAATTTTGTTGTTGTGGGTTTATAGTATGACAAAAACTGGCATTTCATGTGCGTCACCACATAGTAAGAGATAGGGGAACACAAAATGTTGGTGCCTCACTAGAAATTGTGTGTCAGTGGCATGTCAAATTGGCTTAGAGGACACACTGGAACATGTCCATGTATTGTAAGAAATGATTACAATTCACAGTTTATTACTACAATGTACATGTAGTCTAACACTACCATGATCTTTTAATGATATCCAATATCATTAATTTCTCATCTCACTCAGTAGGATCTACATGTACATCTAGTTTTTCACTTAGATTCACAGTAAATGGTTGTCTAATTCATGTAGATATAGGAAATTATTGAAATTCACACTTTACATAATGCACTAAAACTGGACACAATTCCTCACACTGGCAGTTAATACTTCTCCTGTATCACTCTAAGTAGACAGTTCACAACTGCATGTAAATTAACTAGAGTGAATGGACCATAGAGAACTAACTGCATGGGTCATATATTTTCATGTACACTGCAATTGTGAAAATAACCTTGGAGTAAATGACTAACTTTACAATTCAGTCAGTCTATTAGCCTGCAACTTCATGCTACTCTATTTAGCAAATGAAATGTCCTGTGGTGAGAATGGATTTGTAGCCTTGAAATTTGTCTTGGTGTTACTATCTCAGGAAGTTCTCTACACCTAGCTTCTTTACTCCAAGATGAATCTCTGGGCTCGTTTTGAGGCATAAAAGACACTGTCATTATACAGAACACATACATGTAACACACATTTTGATTTTAAAATTTCAGATCTTACATTCGTACTTTATCACAAAATTTGAACTTACATGTGGATCCATGGTCCTATGCTAACATGGGGAATCCAGATGGAACACAATATCTGAAAAGATAAAATATACAAGATAGGTGAGAAATTATATAGTTTTATGGGCAATGACAAATAAAGTTGATTATTTTTCAAATATCAAAATATATTTACTGAAATGCAACATACAACAGACATGATGTAGTAATGTCAATATTCACTCAAATATGGTACTAGGAATGTGGTATCTTACACACTATTAACATAGAGTACGAATGTCATATCTTACAGACTAGCAGTGTAGAAAATGACTGCTAAGAAACTCAGGTGGACTACACTGATGGTCGAGTCTGTACCCCACAGAGGTATTTATGAGAAACCTGTCTTGACTTCCATAGGATGTGGAAAAAGAAACATAGTCATCAAATTAATGAGGTTGACCACATAGGAAATTATAGTAAGCTATGTACATACAGGGTGAAATGTCACTTGACATGTATATACTTGTACATTTAGCTTTCTTTCCTGAGTTTGAAGAACAAACAAAGACCAGTCCTCCATACAGAGAATGCACTCCAGGACAGCACTAACTTTAGGAATTACAAAAACAATGTATAGCAGAGTTCAATACAAAGAATAACATCTTGGTTCTCAATACAATTCAAATTAAATTCTTTCATTACATGTAATTCAATCACATGGAAACTGTTTTTCCTGCTGTTATCGCCCCTTTGTTGTTTGTACCCATTATTGCTATATACCTATCAGTATTTGTACTACTTTGTGTGCGTGTCTGTCTGTGTGTGTGTGTGTGTGTGTGTGTGTGTGTGTGTGTGTGTGTGTGTGTGTGTGTGTGTGTGTGTGTGTGTGTGTGGTGTTTGTGCTTATACATTTGTATATCTGGTACATTTTGTACATGTATGTGTTATATCATAGACCCTCCAGCAACGTTGGTGGTGGGTCTATGATTATGTATACATGTATATGTACATGTAGTTCGAACTTTGCTTTTCAGACCTCAGATATATTAGACTATAATGTTTCTTTTTTATTGAGAAAAAAATACTGTAAAAAAAATACTGTGATAATAAAGTTGAGTTTATCCCTGTATTCATTATAAAAGCTGTACTAGATACAAATATAACATTTTTTAAAAACTGTACTGCAAGAAATAAAGACTTCATCATAACATCGTCACCAGTCGGGTAAACACATTTGTATTTGTGTAGCAGTACACATGTTGAACATAAACCCTACTGAACTGATTTTTGAGTTCAGACCCCAAAATCAGCACCCTAATGTGATTATGGTTTCAATTTGTCGCTATACTTCTGGATACAATCAACCTCTAGCATGTATACAATGTCTACTAGAATAATTGGCATTTTCAGTGGGGATGTTAAATGTCTGATGAAAAAAATAATCCTCAATTTACAGCTAGTAAAGTTCTAAGTACATTCCAACCAAATGTTTCTGAAATGCACTTCAAAATTCCAGATGTGGTCTACGACTACAATTGGTCAAATTTGAAAATGTTAAAATTTCAAAGATTTTATTATGAATTTAATCACTCAGTTGAGTTCATGATACTCATATTCCTTTTCTAATACCCATGTATGGAATACACATTTCAATAATTCATATCACATATCTTTCTCTCATCTCTAACAGCTGTACTACTGTACAGAACCCATTTTTTTGTATAGTTTGACATTTTAAATAATTCATATCAAAATCATTTACTGTACATGTATGCATGCTTCATTAAATCCGGATAACATTTATGTTGACTGTTTTAATACAGGGCTTAAAATTAACAGTAGTCCCAGGGTCCACAGACTACCAAGTCTTGTCATGGGGCTACCATAATTTGCAGCTGGTACATGTAGCCCACTCAGACTACCACTGATTATGCATGGTTTCAAGGATGGAAGATTTACGGACATTATTTTAGTAACACACATACATGTATTTCCAAGAGAGGAATTCTGTTTTCAGTTCAGGAATATGAAACTATTGTCAACATCCTAAGGCTACCAATTTCTGAAATTGGTGCCCAATGGGACTACAAGGGAAAAAAAGTTAATTTCAAGCCTTTTAATATTGATGTACACAAATATATAACATAAATAAAAACACTTTAATCATTTCAGAAAACAAAAACTGGTCATATTCTGAACTACTGGATGAAATACTTTGGAAATACGAATGGCACTTCTGATAACTATATGTATCAAACCTCTAAAGCAGTTTTACATGTAAGCTCTGAAAAAAAAAATGTCTACAAAAACAGTGGAAAGTGTTTTGAGTCTTTGACAATAGTACATAGCTGAGCTTTAGGGTCTGTCTGTGTCATCACAACCCTAATCTCAAGAACCAACAAATAGATTGGAATGAAATTTTGAACACAAATTGCTATCTACTACAATGTACATTGTGTACACATGCTGACAACTGATAATTTGTAGTGCAAACCTAACACACACACTATATTATTTTCCACTTTTTACTATTAATAAATATTGCTACTGTCCTAATTTATCTTGATGTTTAGATAAATGACATGAAACAGTAGCATACATGTAGGTACATGTACAGCATTTGTTAGTTTTTGAGTGAAACTTGTACTTGTTTGTTTGTTATTTACATGTAGGTTTCTATTCACACTGATGAGCAGACATGCTCAAAGTGAATAATGAATACCAGTACAACTACATGTAACTAAATTTGCATATTAATCACAATTTCTGATATTTTTTCCTTGTACCTTGTTTAAGAATATGCCTATATAAAGTTCACCAGTTCAGTAGGAATTTTGACCAAAAAGTTGAGCAGACGACAATACATACATTTTTAAACCAAAATTTATCTAATATTAAGTCTGAAATTCAGCATTAAACAAGACAAGGCTAGTTGACAATTGACAGTCAGATATCTTGAACACACCTAAAAAAATTATTTATCAAACTGTTTGGTCTAAATTTCAAATATTGAAGCAGCCAAGACTTGTTATCAATTGACAGTCAGACATCTTGTACACACCTCAATATGTATAGTAAACATACATATTCTCTGAACAAATTGACTTTGCTGACTGTAATCTTCAATACATGTATTGTACGGGGATATAAAACAGCTATGTTGTGACGGCTTGCTCTTTTCTACCACAAAATAGCTATTGTAAATTGAACACAAAGAACTGAGGATCTCAGCTGCCACATGTTGTAGCTTGCCCTTGGTTATCTCCACACAACAACATACATGTATAAGCAGTTGAATGACATAGAACAGACACCAATATGTACATTTGTTTCCCAAGCCTTTTTCAGAAGACTTTGCCTCAGTAAATAACTTTTAATAATACAATCTACGTCTAAGTTTTTGGACACCAAGTCATGTAGAAGCAACCTCTTTTGTTCTGGTCTAAAATCGAACAATAATTGTATAGAAAATTTACAAATAAGTACAAATTTTGTTAGCATTTTTAGAGGGGAATGGTAAATGACCTCACAGATAATATGAATCTACAGTTACACTATCAAAACAACTAATGTAGGTAAATGTCCTTGTGTATGCTGGCTGAAATGTAATGTCTCAAGAGATGTCAGATTCAATTATTTATAGATGACTGCATGCATGTCAGCCTGTGAAGTGAAACTTTAAAAACACTTGAAATGCCATATTTAGCATGCATGCTAAGTTGTTGACATGGATAATACCATGACGCAACAGATATCATTACAACCACCTCTATGTTATAAATTTTACAAGATGTGAATCTCATGACATAACAGGTATACATGTATCCACTGTTGCTACTCTATGGTTTACATTCATCCTTCAAAAACTGATGGTAGGAAAGATAAAAGGCAAATATCCATTTGTAATTCAACGACATGTATCAAAGTTTGCTTACTGAAAAAACTGACATGGTCTTTACACTGAATGTCACATTATGTCCTGAAAATCAACATATCTACGATATCTTTAAAATCAACAGTACAAAAAACCCTCTAACCTGTCTGCAGAAATTGGCTTTATTACAAAAATGTGGCATTAATCCTTCAAAAACTGATGGTTAAGAAGATTAAAAAATAAAAGGCAAATACCCAAATCAGCATCAGAGCCAACCTGTATGCTGGAAATTCATAGACTAAGGTACAGAATGTGCTATAGTACATTTGTATATGTACATATACGTGTACATGTACAATTCAGTCACACAGTTATCATACAATTTGTCTTTCATTACTTCATGTCTCTCTTTAGTATTCGTGAGGCATATACATGAAAATACTGAAATACAAAGTGATGTAATGTATACATATGAATGCAGTGAAACTAACAAGTCTGCCATACATGCACTTTCAACTGTACATGTACACTAGCGCTTTCCATTTTCACCTCTCTGTAAGTATTTCAACAACGAGACTGTCGAGATTTCAGTGTATTAACCAGTCAGAATTCAGACGAATATGATTAAGTTACTCACAAGAGACAAGTACATGTACATGATGTACAACATGTAGTGTGAAGGAATATCGTGAAACTGTTCATAAATGTTGGATATAATTTCCAATGCCTGTCTAGCCAACATCAGCAGTGGTTTCATTACTGGCAGTAAGCAGGTAAAATCTACCTAAGTACCACCATCATTTTACTGAGGTTCCCAAACAAAATTATGGTAATATGTATTGAAAACTGTGCCAGTTTTGCCCTTGTAATAACCCTTTCTGTTACCAGGGTTCCCCAACCATACACATAACAAAAAACACCAATCAGTATAAAAGGCAAAACAAATCAAACAAACTGACAAAAAAGTGTTCACATTGATTCTAGCTAAAAAAAGAAATACAAGGGTCACTTCAGATTATTAAAATACAGATATATGGTTTAACTAGGAGTATAAATTATTTTACTATCATCATAGTCCATATGTGAATACATTTTAAATTATACACTTACTGTATGATGTTTTCCACTGAAAAGCATATTCCATCAATATTGTGGTATACAGTACAACATTTCCTAATGCATGTTGTTTATCATCTACATCTAGCCTACGGTACTTTAACAAATGCAAGTTTTCTTTTTGAAGGAAGTGGTCACCCTACAATTTGGGGGAGGGGTTAATATGACAAATGGGACATAGCAACTGTAAGTTAACAAATCATATTCATAACTCTATGCAAATAAACTGTCAGTTTTCTCAACTTTTAGACAAGCAATTATTGAGTACAATCCAAACACAATTCGATGCTTGGTGCCAAGAATCAGTCAAGTAGTAGTGAACTGAAGGACAGTATTCAATTATACATGCATTGACCAACAAGTCTACTTTAGTTTCATCTGAATAGCGGTAGTGATAGGTAATTTTATACTGAGTGGGTACATATGATACAATGTATATACAGAGATTGGTTCAGATTGGTTTACTCACTGTATTCATAATGATTGATTTCTTCTCACTTATTCAACATCTAAGCCATGTATACCTTTCATATCAGTTTAAAATTTCAAATCATACTTATATACATGTAGTATAGGAACTGTTAAAAACAGATACTTACATATAATCCCACGAAATTAATGTTAGTTTTATGTCATAATGCTCCGAGTATGATTACATGAACTAATACAAATTCGAGTCAGTAGTCCAAGGAATCATACAAGGGGCATTACGATCTAAAACTAACATTGATTTCGTGGAATTATATATTTATCACATAACTAAGTATTTCCACATATTTTTTCTACAGTTTTGAATCAAATTTTACGAATACTGCATCGTTTCATCACACTTTATTCTTCATCGCGTATTAAAAATTGGCGCCCGACGGCTATGCAAATTACGTAATCGTGTGACCTGTCATGAGGTCAATCTTACCTACACAGTACGGTCGTACTGTGCGGTGGTTTCTCAACCAAAATTATCGGTTATAACCTTGCGATGTACATGTAATATCAAATTAAGTTTAAAACATAAGTAGAATTTGTCTGAACACGACTTTTGTTCTGTCATTTTAATCATATTTGCTCGGGATGTGTAAGTTCGGAGCTCTGAGCTTGACGGAAAATCGGAAGTAAGCTTGCCGGCTGCTACATCGATAATCAACATGATTTTTAGATAGAATAAAATTTATCAAATAAAAAGAAAAGTACCTCTATGTATCAAACTCATGCCACCTAAGGATATATGTAACGTACTTGTAATGTGTGCATTTATGTTTTCAAAGCACATAATTATTACGATAACTTGATCATAGCATAGAATTGGCAGGAACACTCGAACAGTAGGGAGAAAAAATAGTTCGGTAGAACAGGGGTGATATGGGTTTTTGATCTGCCCTGTTTGACATCACACAGGTGAAGATTTGCACGTATTTATGTGATAAATGGTTATAATTATAACTGCTACGTAACAGCTTGAAATTACACATAAAGAACAAGTAAATACATGTATATTATTTCATTGGTCAAAATGTACAGGTACGTACATGTACCTGTAAATATTACGAATGGAAAGCATGGGGTTCAAAATTACACATTACCTATTACCATCAGTCATTGAAATGAAAAACCATTCAATTTTCAAGGATCAATCACACCTACTACATGTACAATCTCAGTTCTTACCCCTACCATTAGGTCGGCGACTCAAAGTCCCCTTGCAAGGAAAAATTACTACAAAGAGTCTTTCATTTCATCTATTCTTTCCATTTTAAACTCTGGATTCACTGAATTGTAATAACTGTGATAGGATTTTAGTCTTGCATATATTTTTATAGATCTCTGTAGTATTATTGCACATTTGTCTGTTTGGATGTGTGCTGTCTATAATAGCGTTTTATTAGTATACTGGGATTTCTGTGATGCCGAAAGGAAATTTTCCACTGTTTGTTTTTATATAATGGACAATAAAGTTTTCGTAATTGCTATCTATGTAGTCTGCAGTCATTGGGCTGCTTACAACATAAATATAACCACTTGCTACCCCATATACATGTACATTTTTTTGTACATCTGTTAGCAGTAACAACAACGGATCTTTCACGCTACTACTGGTATCTACATAGTCTACATTGTATTTCCTATATGGTACGATACAGGTTGTTATTATATCCACTTTCTCATATAGTCAAAGCAAAAAGTTTTACTGTTAATCTGGCTAAATTTCCACGCTGGGTGAAGGGTAAATGGCGCATGTCAGTAGTAATCCATCACAAATTGACAGGCAGTTACAAATGTACTTCCTTCAGAGAATTGCACATTAATAGGAATATTCCAATTAGTACAGCTGTTTTTGATTATCATGGGAATGAACTCCACCTTCAGTCTGAAAATAAAATTATGGGGGGGGGGGGGGGGGGGGGGGTTACGATTACGTCATCATGTTTATATGAACGCTGTCAGGAATAGGACCGATTTCTGTGCTAGAGTAACGACTTTGATTACATGTATATATACGAGAAAGTGAATGTAATCATAACTTGCACTGTATAGGAACTAGACTATCTACAGTATTAAACATATGAGAAATACTACATTGTACAATGTACATGCATATTTCCACTATATTTTTAATCTGTAAGATACAACATGTCATACCACCCAATCAGTACATGTAAATACTCACATTTGAAAAGCCTGATCAGAGCTAAACAAAACAATGTATTTTACAGTCCACTGCACACTCATAATACTGTATCAATACTACAACACATGTATATACCAGTGATGCACATCTTTGCACAGTACACAAACAACAAAGAAATATCTGAAAAATCATGTCTAATTTTGGTAAATAAACATATTAAATGAGCATTTACACCTGCATATTCCACTTGATATTAAGAACCCCAGTACTTTTCTCCATCACCCAAATATTAATCCTAATCTGACATGGGCCTTTAAAATAATTGTTGTTAGGTTTAATCTAAAGGTTAGCATACATGTATGTGATGAAACATTCAAAAACAACAAAATGACACAAGCAAATAAATTGAGAGCTTTGAACTTGAACTCTTGACCTGAAATATGGTTCAGAAGTTCAGGGAGACAATTCTATATACAGCAGTTCTCAGAAATTGTGAAATTAATTAAATTAAATGTTACGGTTGACTACATATATATATGTAGCATATACCACTGTGATGCAGACTAATATCCAATCTGATTAAAATCTGATGTGGTGAAACTGGCTAGATGTCTTTATTTACCTCTATTCCCATGTTTTGTGTTGTTTGTTTTGTTCCGGGTGATTGCCACCTTCCAAAATCTCACCCTGTGTAATAGAAATCTTGTTTGAATCTCGCGCTTTGAGTAGCCAATCAGGATGAGCGTAACGCTAAGTTGGCAGCTGCGCACACTGGAAACATTGAAAAAAAAAAAAAAACGTACACACAGAGGATGGAGTTGATGACACAACCAGTCAGTGGTGCCGCCGTCTCTCCTAATGATTTTGAAAGGAGCATGCCGATTGGGTGAAGAAACCTTTCAAAATCCTTGAGCTTCAAACAAGATTTTCTATTACACAGGTTCAGATGTGGAAAGGTACATGTAGCAATCACCCGGAACAAAACAAACGACACAAAATGATGGTAAGAGGTAAATAAAGACATCTAGCTGCTTTCACCACATCAGATTTTAATCAGATTGACTGCATAATATCATACCATTATTGAATTCACATACACATACATGTACAGGCAGGTGTGAAATCTAGAACCCATACAGATACTTGCAGTTTGTCATAGATACATTGTGTACTTCATTTGACATACATGTAACTTTGTCAGTTCAAAAACTATATCATAAAGGTGTACAATTTACGGGGAAAATTTATAAGAAGGAAGTCATCCATTGAGACTTGGCTAACCAGCTTTGACAACTCCATTCGCCAGAACAACCAATATGTTGTACCACATATAAATGTAGCCAAGCCTCTGCATTCTCGCAAACCAGAGTTATTATTTCTACCACTACATTTCGAGGCTTGTTAAGAACATTGCCATAAAACAGGCCATAGTTTGCGACGATGAGCCTCTGGAAACAATGACAAACTTATTAGAGGTACTCAGTCATGTAGATGCAAACATCATGAGATTATATGACTACTCAATGTGGTATTCATTTTAGGAATAGTATTCCAAAATTATAATACAGTTTTTTTCCAAACTATTAGTATGATATTTGTGTGAATACAAACATGTTGATAAGATGTAGTCTGAACATGCCTTCAGGATAGAGTGATGTATCAGGCATCAAACAGAGTACAATCTGAACAACCTCCACTACACAACATCAATCATTCAAATACACATCACAAGTGTCCAAACTTGTGTGTATTTTATATAATTACATACTGTGACTACAAATGTACACTGAACTTCTTATTTTCATCAATGTCAAATGATTGCATTTCTTTGGGAACCTTAATTTATTGAAATGTCTGAGATTTTTCTAATTTGAGTTAAATTCGATCATCTTTTGAGAGATACATTTAAATCAAACAAACATGTATTTGTATACATGTACATGTAGTATCCCTACCATGTAAGATTAAGGTTAGATTGTAAACAAGATTAGATTAGATTAGATTAGATTAGATTAGATTAGATTATAAACAAGATTAAAGATTATATAACAAGATTAGATTAGATTAGATTAGGTTATAAACAAGATTAAAGATTATGTAACAAGATCTACATTTACTTTGCTAAAAATTATTCATAATTTGTTGGGGATTTTTATGTTAAGATTCAAAATACCAAAATAACTGGTAGTCATAGTGACCACAGTTAATAATATCAAATTCACAGTAACAATTTATTTTGGGGGAGGGAGAGGGGTTGTAGACATATTGTTTTGACTAAATAAGAAATATATGTTCTTATTATTTCAAAATAAATCCAAACACTCGATAAAACACTTTCTGAATATTCAGACCTGACATGTATATCTATTAAAATCATCTGTCTACAAAACTTCAACAGCCGTCTTCTATCAAAGGTTACAAAAGGTTAAGTAGCTGACAGCTTACATTTGTAGCATCTTCTTCTGGAGATAGCAATTTGCATAATTAGCAGACCCCTTACGGCGAAGTGTAATCAATTATCCAGCTACACTTAATGTGGCCACACTGGGTCATCGGACAACAAATCCAGACTAGATGTTTAAATCATTCCAGACTTTTATCCCTTGTCTAGTGCTGGCTCATTATGTAATCCATACATCTGTCTCTGTCTGGATTCAAGAGAGCTGATTTATTAGTTTCAATTAGATATGAAAACTGTCAATTTAGCAAAGTATCACCTGTCACATTAACAGATAAAGATACACTATAATACAATCTGAGCTCATCTACAATTTCGTTTTTTATCATTTTTATCAACAGTATAGCCTGTAAATGCAGTGAACATTAACAGTCTACATTGTACATGTACAGATGTATGCTGGGAAATAATACCGCCAACTTCATTATCAAGGATCTCATAATTAGCATCGTCGCAAACCACGGCCTGTTTTACGGCAATGTTCTTATTTTATTTCGAAATATATTGGTAGAAATAATAACTCTGGTTTGTGAGAATGATAATTAGTAACAATAATAATGACACTACACATCCTCATTTTCCACCAAAAGTTGCCAATTATCTTCCAAAATTTGCAAAGCTGACACCAGTTTCAATAATTTTGGTAAAATGATTATATTTTGCTTTCTTCGACTGATGTCATGTTTTATGGAATATCATCTATTTAGTCATACTTTGTACCAATGTCTTACCAATTATTTATCAAAAACAGATATACCACAGCAAATATTGAGCAAATATAGATCTAATGCCATGTCAAATTGAATGTAATATGTACAGTGTAGACATTGGAAGTGTGTAATTGTCTCATGTGATACATATAACACTCATTACGTAGAGCTAAGTCCAAATCAATTTCATCAATGAACATCATTATCACTTATTTCCTGACCACAGCTATCATCTCAGCTACATGTACGCCAATTAGCCAAACTTACTGCCCATTTCATGATAGTGAACACTGGCTTTGATTCAACCACACCGAAAATAAAATAAGAAATTTTAAAATAGCAAAGACAAAATCTACAATCATCAAAGAGTGGTATTCAACTTTTTTTACAACTACCAAATATCAAAAAGAATGATCGAAAACAAAAAATTAGAAAACCTTCATACAAAATGTAGTTGGTACATATACATGTAAGACTTCTTACGATCTTAGGCCAAAAAAAAATTGTTTCTGGTCAGGACAGTTTGTCTAAAATGGTACGACGATGTGATTTTTTTTATGCTTCACAAAGCTGTCACTCAGTCTACTACATTTTGTATTTATGGCAGTTACTGTTCTTTTTATTTAGTAGTTTATAACAAGTTTGTATGTGGGGCAGATTGCATTTGTTTGTTCATGATTGGCTCTGCAGTTGTCTTCACAGAAGCAGGGAAGGTTATTTTTGTGTTTCTCCTCGGATCTGGAGACTACACGGGCTGGACAAACTTGAAAAAAGAAGACTGACACAAGGGTATTTAAGTGATGCATATGCTGACCATAATTAATTATTTGTTTGGCCTATTTGCCTTATTGTATCTTTTGTCCAGGGCTTTGAAAGATATATGACTAAGATCATAATTCATAAATTATGAAATATGGTTCCATTGATAAAAACAAGATACGAACAGCTCTATTTGTATAAGCCGTGTCCATATGGCACTGGTTTGCTTGTATCGTAATCATGCTGTTTGCATTTCACATTATGTTCAATACATTTGAAAGTGCCCACAATAACCGACTCTACACTAGAAGAAACTAACACAAGTAATCTACACATAAAATGAAAGTATTATAATTCAATATAAAATATGTTCATTTCTACGAATATTACATTTAAAGCCTTTTTGTGTTGGTGAAAAATCAAACCAAAATTTTCCAAAGAATTCTATCATCCTAATTTCTGTTTGACCAGTAAAAAATAATCATCAAAAATTGAATATTACAAAATGGAAATGATGAACACAAACAAATTTTTGGAGACCACTCCACCACAACCTATTCATTATTACATATGCATCACAGATTACGTACCAGTACACGCGCATACTAGTGCAGTGCAACACTATTGCATACCTGCATGCAAATGATATGCAAATGAGGATGCAATCATTTGTTGGACACAAAAGCACATGGTCAAACAGTGCATTTTAAGTAAATTTGCTGTTTCAGATTAAAACATGTAATGATAACAGAACCCCATGCTGTGTGAGTTCCTGTGTGTGTACATATGTACTCAGGGGTATTTGTACAAATGTACTTGTATTGTGCTTGCAGTGTTTTCTGCTGTACTTCATGAACATACTGCATGCTGCAGAGAACACTGCAAGCACTCATGCAAGTATGCCACACTTGCACTCACATGTCATGGGGTTCTGTCATAGTCCCAGATGTAAAAAGCCAGGAATTCAATCCCAGGTTCTGGCATCCATATTATCAGTGGAGTTACACGTATAATACAGATTACATATTACAATCATTCTGTTCAGGATCAACCATATTCTATATCTCTGCCAAAACATCTGTTTTTTCACACCTAAACTTGAATCCTTATCCGAACTGGACCTTTAACCATTTCATTTTCAGAATAGCACAGAATCCAATCGGTCATTTCCTCAATCTCATCCATCATCCATCACACATCATACATAGAATTTCAACCCGGTTTTATTTATCTTATGTTTATATTCACATACATGTACTCACCATGAGTTTATCAACTGTACATTTGTTTATTTTAAAGCTTGTTCACTGTACAATCATTATCACATGCTTTACGAGAAAAAATAATTAATTCAAAAATATGTTATCATAGATCTATACCAAACATTATTTTTTATCATATTATTACCAATATTTCGTTGACTTTATTCAGGTTGACGACAATTTTTCATTTTCAAAAGGAAAGACATTATTCATCAATGCCATTTGTAGAATTACATGTACATAACAGTCTTGAAAATTAGAAAAATATTTGTGACATTTCTTTCTTGATGTATATAGCCATTGGAGTACACACATGTCTAAGACCCCCCTAAGGACAACATCTCACCAACATTAGCCAGCAAGGGCACCCAAGCTTGAAGACTGTGTCAACTTATGCATATATACACACACTTGATGATTTATAAACCTGCATTCACTCTGTTTTCAACTCCACAACGATTACTAATTTCATATTTGTGGTACACCATGTGGTATTGCACACACGTTCACATGCATAGTACTATATATATGAAATTACTGTAATTTAAATATAATGACAATGGCTCATATCCAAAGACCATCAATTACGTGGTAATCCTACGCCAAGTTCGTTCATGTCAATACTCACATTACAAATGAAACAGACACAAAAGAAATTGTTTGACCTCTTTTTAGGAACCAACTGCTGTTGTGTATCAACAGATTTGGCAAACATGCTATCAATTCATCTACCGTACATGTAGTAAATCAAGTACGGGATCTAGAAGTGTACACAAAAACTTTGATTTAAATTTGTCAATTTTTTGTCTGTCTTATACAGTATACATAAAGTAAAATCTGTACACAAAATTGAGCTATATATGTACTCCTAAAATGAAAATCAACTGATAACATTTGGATTTTTGCAAAGGAGGCTTTGTGATCTGTACACTCTCACTCAAATACATGTACATTAAATATATATTTATATACATGTATGTCTAAGGTCCAGAAATATGTGTCTACCTTTGCATACAAAACAGACTACAATGTACACAGCTACACAGTGACAAACATATTCCCTTATCACCACAGGCATTAAATTCATTGTTCTATGATTTCCTAATGGTAGACACCTCAGAATCTATGACAATTTCAGAAAGGAATCACCCCAATAGAGATTACAAATATTTCTCTGAAGTGGTCTTTATAGTACACATCATAAATATTCCACCACAATGCATTATTGAAGTGTTGATAATATTTGAATAATGTACCAATAAAAAGATGCTATAATTGATATAAATCAGCTGACTTGAATAGCTGAGAGATGGAATTATGAAGTAAATATTATAATATGGTGAACATGGTTATGTGTAATTATTATGCAAGATTGACATCAGTTGGAATGTTTTCGGGTTGTCAATTTAAATGTCAACTTTGTAGTTAATTAGGCCAAATTTTCAACATTTTTTCTGTAAGTATCAGTATTTTGCTTCAGCATATCAAGTGAATCCCAATAACAGAGGAAAAAAATCTAGCATCGACTTCCATTTTTTGTGTAGAAACCAGGAGAATACCTGGGACATTACGAACTAAAGCAAACCAGCGATTTTAAATACTGTATATCAGAAAACAGAATTCAGGGTTTCGTCTGCTAAACAATTTTTCTTAAAAACTGGACACACTGAAAAATTGTAAGAGATTTAGAACATTTGATTCCAACAGTGAAATGACAATGGTTGGAATTCAATTAGTAATATTATTTTAGACTGAAGCATTCTTAGTATTCAAAAAAAGAAGCTTTATATATTAAATACCATTCCTGTAAACCACATTTTACAACTCACAATCTGTGCTGGGCAACAGAAATATATCCCATAATTGTATCAGATAACATTCAAACTACATGTACATATGTATACAACCTAGGAAATTCACAAAGATTACATTCAGACTCAATAAACAATACAGACCCAGCCAAGCTCTCAATAATTCTGGTAAAAATCACTACATTTGTACAATGTAGCTGTAACTGGAATGTTGTTTGAAACTAGTCAGTTAGATATGATTTGCTTGTAAAATATTGTATGTTTTGAATAGTATTGAATTAACTATAATAAATGTATTTGTCTACATCTAGCTACACACATACAATGAATCCAATAAATTGATTTTTGGGTCCACACCCTAAAATCAGTTCCCCCAACGCAATCATGATTTCAACCTGTTACTATACTACTTCTAGATAAACTTGACCTCTAATTAACATAACATGTACACTGTCTTTATATTGTTGTATTTTAACAATTTTCAGTGAATATATTGTTGGTTGTCAGGTCACAAAACTAATACTCCAGTTACTGCTCGTGTGACTTTAATGGCATATATTTGATATCCGATATCAAAAGTTCGAGTCAAGTAAACCACACAAATCATTGTATTTGGAATAATACTCTTGAATCTATACATTCATATAGCTATACTTTATCATATTTTATACGTTATATCATAAATATGTACATGTAGGCGGCAAAATAGAAATATTGATTTCAACTCGAATATAATTTTTCCATTCAAAATCATATATGCTTAGATGAGGACAAATAGAAACTGGACACTGCTGTTAGTTTTGAATTACTAATAATACTTACATAATATCAAATCCTGTTATCAAAATGAAACACAGTGAATGAAATCTCTGTACAACAAACTTTGCTCGGACTGCCTCATCAATCATAAACACAATGACCTTATCAGCGTTTGCCCAGACTTTGTCGGATCAGTTTCAATTTGGCTATTTTTTAACATCCACTCACAAATAACATGTCTTTTCAGGTCAGCCTTAGAGCAAACAGTAACCAAGAATGACTTTTTTGTGCAGTGGTAAGTGATGGTATACTTTTGACCCCTGGTAGTTAATTCTGTTATTACATCTCAGTGTCAGTCTGCAAGTAGACTCATATGTACATGATTTGGCCAACTTGTCAACCAAACAGCTGATAAGGTGCTACAAAAACCGTAGCACAGAAAATGCAATTTTTCATTGTCAAGTTTATAGGAAAGCTCAGATAGGATAAAATATCCCTTACATATATATGGTACATGTACCTGTTTATAACAAGTCTACAGGACTGCTCTGGTTGAGTGAAATATCAAGTGAAATATACTTGTTACATGAAATTGTCAAGTTTACAGGATTGCTTTGGTACGACAAAACACTGCTTACACTCACACCACCGCACATATTCTAGTGAAGTTTGCTGTTAAATATATCGGGTAGAACAATGGAAATAACTAGAAGGTATAAAACATATTGAATTTTCAATGCGAAAATGGATGCTTGACTAGCCTAGCCTAGCCTAGCTCCTAGAAGTAGGTATTACCAGTACATGTAGGTATGGTACCAAGAGTCGAGCAACCATTTTCACTTTGAAAACTCAATATACATGTATTTGATATTTTCTAGACATACATATACATGTAATATATGTATCGTTCATTCCACCCAGTATATCTAATACTTAGCATCACTAGAGCCCATGCTTACGCATACTACTCCTTCCTAATTAAGTTCCTTGGACAACACAAACCCATCTCAGAAATGCAGATATACCATGATGACATCCTCTATGAAGTCTTGTTCTAATCATATCAAGTCTCATCACATATACATGTACATTTATCCATCAAAGACTGTTTCTTCTATCATTGGTGATGCTAGCTATCACAGAGTTATGACTTAAGTTGTAGGCAATGGTATACATCCAAGACTGTTTCTTGTATCATTGGTGATGCTATCCGTTAGCCCTGTGACACCTGTTATGACTAGAGCGGTATGACTCCAACATCATAGCGGTTTATGTCACATGAATGTTGCATACAATTTACAAGTACTTGCACCATACACATTTGTACATGTAGAAACCATAATTGTACATGTATGTATACCATCTGACCATCTACATGTACACCTGTATCTATAATGTATATCATTTCACCATCTACATGTATACCTATATCTATAGTGTATATCATCTATATCGATAAAGTGTAGTTTTGCCATCTACATGTACGATACATTTTGTATGCCTACTTTCCGTTTAAACTACAAATTTGAAATTCATTCTTAGTGGTGTAAATCCCACTGATCAACTTATGTTTGTGTTAGCACTACATTATTATCAATGTAAGAAGTAATATTGCTGTTGTAATATTTTAAATCACAACTAAACCTGTGTATTCACAGTGAAGTAACAATTTTCAAAAACCTTCTTTACCAGTAAGAAACAGGGAGGGTTACTGCTTGTATGTTGTAAACGCAAGTACTTCTTGGTACCTACAATAGCATTTTACCTCATGCTAGAGGGTCAAAACAGAACAAGAAGGTCAACTTATTGTTATGCGCGCCAATAGTAATGAATGTGAAGCACGTGGAGTGGAAGTTACATGTATAGTGTCGACCAAGAAATCAAGTGTTCATTATTTTTATGGTGTGCGTACATGTACATGGGAGGCAGTAATATTCTAGTTCAGGTAGCGGGAATTGCATTCTTTCCAGAAAGGTAGCATCAAGAAAGGGCTAGAACAGGTCTTGACAGGTGATTAAAAAGAGTTATTTTATAAAGACATACGGTATTAGTAAAATAAGTAAAAGCAGCAGCTTCTCATGGTATATATATCAAAGGTGAAATATCACGACTGCTTCAACCAAATTATGTTAAACACAATTACAAATTAAAGACACAATATTGATGGTTGTTCACTGCAGTGCACACATGTTACATGTATACCTGTATGAAGCAATGATTTCAGAAGCACAGACTCAAAACACGGATTGATTTGCCTTCCTACATACATGTATACCATAACTGTGATATCATTCTGAAAGTAAGCCGATATGTATTGTAAATCAAAGAATTACACATATAGTAATGTAATACTATATTATTGACACTTAGGTCATTTTCTCTGTCTTGATTAATATACTTGAAAACACATGTTCACGTAATCTTGGCGCTGAAAAAACTAATCGTTTCTCGTGACAACAATAGCACACCTATCGAACCCTAGTACAAATTAAGAGGGATGAAAATTAACACTTTCTTTATCAGACTGGGGAAATAAAAGAGAGATTTTATTAGCCAAGACTGTTTTATATCCATCCTTGAACAGATCTGATGACGGTGTTTGACACACACAAATGAAAAGAGACAGTTACCTTGACTAGTCCTTGAGGATTGCCAGCAAGTACCAGTATAGAATAGTAGGCAAGCTATTAAAGTAAAGACATCAAATGAAAGTAGAATTTATCCAGCCCACGTACATACAGTAAGTCTGCGAGTTGAGTTGATACTTTCTTGATGTCACACCTACATTTGTACGTGCAGTGTTACATTGTATGATGCCAATCTGTTTTTTGTGGGATTTTATCATTTTGTTGTTCTCTTTGTAATACTTGGAGGTTAGGTACACAGTGACTTGTTTTGCTAACCTTCAACTACAATGTCCTTTATTTGAAATTACTGACCTTCACACATCTATGCACGACAGTTGTGAATGTCATTCCTACACTTTACCCGTTTACTCAGCAATGTCATGGAGACTAGTTTTGTTAATACTAAACAAAGCAACAGAGACCCATAGTGCACACTATGAAGTTGCTCCACCTTTTTATGTCATGGTCAAGTTGTTTTTCTTTTTTTAGCCAGGTTTACAAAGTTCTCTTAATTGTGCATAAAGATGATATCCTACATCTTTTCACAAACTACCAGTAAACTGTGGAGACTGACAGATTAATCATTGCTTGCCTTCCACTTTGCTGTAGCTTACATTGCTAATGACAGTAGCATGGAACGGAAGCGACAACAAATCTCGCAGTCAAGGTAAACTGCACACCATGTTTCTTGGTAAGATTTTCAAAATTCAGGAAAAAATTTCATATCATTTTGTAGACATGTTTTTGTATACAGGTAGCCTGCCTACATTGATTTGTTTCTCACTAACCAGGATAGTGAGAAACAAAGCAAGATTACAGATCACAATGTAGACAGGGTGGCATACAATGGAAATATCTAGCTAAACAATACATGTAAATGTAAATATATTATGTTTCTCACTTTTTAGAATGCTAAAGTCAGTCAAATTTGTGAAGTCTTCATTCCAAAAACCATTATTATTAGCCCAGAGACTTCACACCATCTGACTCAACATACTAGCTCAGCAGTTCTGGTGGACGACCTTTTCACGTCAGATAGCCAAGTCTCTGGGCGATATTGTAGTGGTCACATTAAATGTGGTTTAGAAGTGTTATACCTTTGAATAAATAAATGATTAAAAAATTGACATTTGCAGAGCACAGATCCTATTCAAATGTATGATTTAAAAGTATTTAAATGTTCAATTTAAATGTATGATTAAAAAAACATTTCTACAAGAACTGCACTTCATGAAATATTACCTAATCGTACTCTGCTAATTATAACTACATTCTACAATGTATAAAAAATTATCATTTTTTTTACCTTGAGTAAAATTCCCTGGTGGAATGAGGATATTAGTAAACTCATAACTATTAACAAATCAGACAGGTCTGATGTCTAGCGATATAATTTGCCTACCTTTGAGTAACCATTATCAGGTTTGTATTAGATACAATTTGTCTGCCATTGAATATCACTCTAGCTTATAACACCCCTGTTCTTGTTATTTCATTTTCCTCTCCATAGAAGAAAAACTGATATAATATATTACTACACATGGAGCAGAGATTACTTGCACTGGTGCATGCATACGTAGTGGTATTTTCACTGCAGTGCAATACCGAAAACATTGCACGCCTGTATGCAAATGACAACGCGATCGTTCCCTGCACAAGAAATCGTTGTACGATTTTTATAACTTTTTATGGACATTTGCCATTTCAGATATTAAAATGTTTGTAAATAATATATCAGAATCCCATGCCATGTGAGTTCTAGTGTGGGTACTCAGGGGTATTTGCACTCGCTATGCTCATGATATTATGGGCACAGAGAACACTGCAAGCACTCATGCAAATACCCCAGTACATGTAAGCCACACTTGCACTCACATGGGATTCTGTCATAGTCATAATCTAATGCTAATCCTGTCATGACCACTATCTTTTAGTTTTACATGAACTTCACCTGAAGCAGTGGGTTAAGTACACTGGCAGCTTAGAGCTACGAAATCTGGTAAAATAAATGTATACACATTTTACTTTTCTCTTCACAGACAAAAAAGAAAACTGGTACAGTGTGAGTGTTAGCATTTGACAACATTGGTACATGTAGCACAGGGCTAGCAAATCTGGTAAAATATACACTGCAGATTTCTCTACACACAGTGATGAGACAACTGGTGTAATACAGTCATACATGTAGTTTTAAACTAATCCTGCCATGGCCACTATCTTTTATATGGACTTCACCGTAAGAGGGTTAAGTACAGTGGTAGCAAAGAGTCAGACAATATGGCAAAATATACACAGTAGATTTCTCTTACGAGTACACAGACAGAAAAGACAACTGACACAATAGTCTGAGTTTGCTAACATTTGAGAACAGTCGGGATCATACAGTCACAAATAGGCTAAGCTATACACTGTTTTCTCTTCACCGCCAAGAGAGGACTGGTATTATAGTACAATGGAGTGTTGTTGACATTTGAGAACACTGGTACCATACAGCCAGTAAATTTGGTAAAATATACACTACAGAGTCACAAGAGACAATTGGTATAATACAGTCAGGGTTTCGTTAATATACGAGTCAATCTAATAAAATATATACACAGTGTTTTCTACACAGAAGAGGTAGTACATGTATATTACATAATAGTCTGTCGACTGACTAAATCTGTGACTATACTACACTGATATACCATAGTTAACTACATGTACATGTACATTGTATGTGTATACATGTACAAAATGTATGTAGTGGAGTCACAGATTCAGCCGTAGACAGGCTAAATATACAATAAATTATTGACAGAAAAAATAGCATGAACAATCACTAATTTGACTAAATCTATATATCATGTTTCCACTAATAATTTGCCTATTGTTATTACAATTATTATTATTTTCTTAATTAATAATGACAATTAATAATACTATTGCAATTACATGTATAGGAACTGAAGATTTTAAAATCCTGCATTGTTTCTGAATGATAAATTACTAAGTCCCTCCTTGTGTGGCATTTACGCAATATGAATATAAATAATGACTATATTTCATCCATTATCCTAGCAAAACTGGAAATACAGAAGCATGCATATATTATCAATTTTTCATATTCCTCAACAAAATTAAATGTAGTATATTTAAGCATTGAAATATGAAAAGATAGATTAATACACTCATAACTTATTTAAAACTAATAACGTTGCTTGAAGTACATGACTTTATTTTCATTTTTGATCACCGCTTAATACGAGCCATGTACAGGTACATGTACATTGTACATTGTTCTGGTACATGTACATGTATATTGTACATTTGTGAACTTTGTTTTGAAAAAGAAATGCTACCAAATACACTCACAATCATCGCAACAGAATGTACATTTGCTAATTTCTTGGACACAGAAAATGCGACAAAATTCAAAGCATTATGTATCGGCTCAAAAATGGAAACTACATGTATTCACTGTTCACAGTTCATTTACTAAATTCTAGATACAGAACATGAAACTTAAACACGGATTCCATGATATCTGAGTGTAATTTGTTAGTGAAAAAATCACTAGCTCATTTTAACAAAACTCCTTTTCAGATATCTGCTTGTATGATTAATTAATATGATAAAGCCTACCATCATGTAAAAGGCAGGAATTCCACTAATATATTAAAATTTAGAGTTTCCACTAAACAAAGTCTTTGTCTGATACTAATATTGACATTGATCACTTGAGTACAGCCAACACTTAGCAACTAAAAAATGCACATGAAGTATTAAAAGCTAACAGGGAAAACCCACAGTTTCCAAACGACCAAATCACTGGTCTTGAAACAAACAATGATTTTGTATTTCCTGAACACTCAGTGCCGTCATGGAGTAAAACACAAAAGGCAGCTCTTGAGAACAGCTTTGAAATGGTGATATCCATTAGGCTTCAGTTAGACATACATGTACAGCCATTGAAAAGACAGACAGTCGCCAATAATGACACAGATGGACTCATCAAATTTGCAGCTAAAAATTGCTGTCGAGAGCTTTTTATAGTTAAGCTAAGTTATTCCAATTTGGAAGCTTCAACCTGTTTCACTGTCACCTTCTCCTATAAATGACACAGTTCAAGACACAGGACAAGATATTCTAACATAACACAGATACAGGAATGTACTTCCTTTTACAGGTTTTAATATCAGCATAATAAAACTTGAGTATGTTTCTCGTCATTCCAATTCTTTCTCTAACTACTGCAACCTGTCAAAATGAATTATTACTCTCTAAATAATAATAATTATTCGTCTAACAATTTGAAAAGTACCTGAAACACAGGGTCAATTGCACATGCAGAATCCCTACTCTCAAAACTAAATATAAAATGTACTAAAGACTTCCATTCTATTCATCTTCTCCCTGAAAGAATTTCATTTCAGATATCAAGTATTTTGACCCTGAAGACACAACCCGAGAGAGATCTACCTGTACCTCTACATATTCTATTTCCCATTACTTCATTTGAAATCTTAGAACCTTGGTAAGAAGACTGAGAAGGTAGTGTTGAATTTACAATTTCCTGTGCGCTAATTAATGATATTTTTATACATAATTTGAGAGAAAACACCAACTCAATAAATAGTGTAGGTATGGCAGGTAGATCATATCTCTACAAAATATTAGACTATCACCCCATAAATCTGTAAATTCAAGTGTCTTATTTCTTCACAACTGTGGTTACCTTTGACGTATTTCTTTCCAACCTTACAAGAATGTACCCCCAAAAATACATTTGCCACAGATTGTTCAAATTAAAAACCTCCACATTTAAGCTTTCTTATCAACTTCCATTCATTCACAGACACACAATAAAATTTTTATAATTTGTGATTTTTTTTACAGCCATGATTAATTTTCTATTCTAATTCATACAATACTCTAGTGGTTTCTATTACAATAGAACCAAGCCTCATTTAAAACATTCAATTGCTACCTTATGTACCCTATGTAATTTTACACTTACAAAAGCAGTCCACTGGTGCATTATCACTTTGTATTACAAATACAACACTGGTTTGCATAACATTACAGTGTATGTGTTTGGTTCAAGTGCACCGAGTTGGACTCAACATTAGATCTTGAACTTGAGCATACAAAAATGTGACAACGAGCAACCTTTTGTTTGAAGGTGAGAACAATAGTAGCACAGAGGCTGAAAATGTACTGCACAGTATGTATACACAGGTTCATTCACAATTTTAATCAGGAACTCGGGCAAAATGCCTAGAGAAATCACATGTATTGTGTGGTCCTAATACCGTCAATACTAAGTCCGATGACAGCAGATGATTTGTCTAATGACATGAAAACAGCTACACATCATGTGACATGCAGGCATTGAAACTGTCTATACTTTCCTTCCTTCAATTCTAGCCATCTATAGCATACATTTACAAACAACGATATTCTGATTGTGTTATATACAAATGTACAGTAGTTACGTGACAGTACTGATAGAAGCTAAAATCTGTCTGAATATGTCAGATGTTCTATAGTGATTCCTCTCCCCCAAAAAATACAAACCAATGTAAGAATCTCCTTGGCAATAGTTACCAGATTAGCTTGGCCCATTCCAAGGGGTTGTAAGACCTTTGGTACAAAACATTGTTTACATTGTGATCACATTACAATGTGTTTGACATGTTGGAACATTATGAATTGTGAGGCCAACCTTCCCTGACACCTTCCCTCAGTGAAACTAAGACGTGCTGCTATGTCATACATATCATCATTTCAATGGTTCACACAAACTTTTTCCACTTTTCTCCATCACAAAATTGTTCCCGTATTCTGTCTCCCAAATAAAGAATTTTTGCAAAGAATTTTTGTCTACATTGTACACAACTCCCAGTATAACCATGAAACAGCCATCTCATATTACAAATTATATGAATTATTTAACACAAACTAAACTATACCAAATATCTAATAAAACAGAGATGTAATATGTATATCAGCCTACTCAAAGGAGTACAGATCTTATGCTACCATTTACGAGGAATTCGGAGACACATTTCAAAAAACTTACGCCATATGATGTGGACTTGTAATCATGTAAACACCAGTCACATCATGGTGGTGACATTTCGTCCTGCATCTCACATAACTCCAACTGTGCACAACGTGGAGTCATCAAATTTAGTACTGTTCTGCCATAGAAGTAAAGCAATGGGAAACTAATAATCTAACTGAAACACATCTAGTAGTTTACACAGATACTCAGTTATACATTTGTACATACAAAACTCAATTGCAGTGGAAACTATAATTGTTTTACCAGATTTACTGTATTACAAGAGACTCAAACAGTATCAATCTAAACACTGCCTGTTAGACTCAGTGTGTGTGTGTGTGTGTGTGTGTGTAAATGTGACATGATTCTCCCTCCCCTTCTCTTATTTGGGGTTCTAAAACCTAAAGCAAATACAATGTGGCTTTACAGTTACATGAGATTTCAGACAACAGGGGTATTATTCATTCCGGGCAGTAAGCAGTTCAAATCAGCATAAGTTACCGAGTATACAGACTGTGTTAAACTATCTATCACTCTCAATACATTTTACAAGTCTCCCTCTTTTCATTGCAATGTTCTGAAGCCTTGAGAAATTATTGCAAAAAAAATACACAAAATTCTCAGTGACACAGATAAGAGAAGAAATATTTTAGTCTGGACTTCTAGTCTAACAGGACAACAAATTTAACCTGTGTGTACAACAACATTGTTCCAGACTTTTCCCAATCATTTTAGCATCACAGTTGTTCCTTGATTTCTTCAATAATTTACATCCAAGCCCTAAACCATGCAGTTACACATTACAATGTTCAACCCACAAAAAAGGTCAAAGACATGCCAGTCACACCAAACTTGAATACAGTATTAGCAACAAATGTGTTAGCCACACACACTTTCTACACAGCTTTTACAGCCTGAGGCTGACAGTCAAACAATACTGTGTTACTAAGTATTTCACATTTCTGTGCAATGCTACAAGTTCAACAGCTGTTTCTACTTCATACCAGTCAAACTAAGGTGTATATATAATATAATTAAAGACCTTTTTACCTGAGCTTACTCACAAAATGATGCCCTTTCCTACATCATACCCTAGCACGCATAAATAAAGAGGTTACAAAAAACATACATCCCTTGGGGAATCCTGTGTGTTGTGTACATAAATATCCTAACAATACATCAAGTGAAACACACAGGCAGTGATAACCATGTACATGTGTGCATTATTAAATGATCAACAAACACGATATAAAATGGCAATATAAGTTAGAACTGTACAATTCGTGGAATGTCTGATATTATCTGCTAATACAATTTATGAAATGATTATATAACCATACCATAGTCATCAAGTGCTAATATTATTTTTCATAAAATTATTAATATCATTGTTCATTTCATTAAATTTTCAATATCATTCAATGTCAAAAATATGCACTATCAACGTTCTTCTCATATGCCCACTCTACATAGATGTATGTATGTTGCACAATGAGAATGGATGGCAAGGACATGTGTGTACCCTTCTATCTAATTTTAATCATGTTTTATCTCTGTACATGTCTGTTCTGAGGATTCTTAAATATTAGGTGGAACGTGGATTTAGCTAAAAGACTTGTCTCGGTGTTACTGTATCTCAAGAAGCTCATTAACACTAAGACAGGTCTGGGTTAATGTCAAGTATGAAAGAAGGCATTACTCTAATCAAGCAAATACAGGTAAAACTTAAAATTTAACATTTGAACCTTCTGATGATAGCAATATATTGTATTCTGTAATAGACAGTGTTTTTGTTAACGGTGGTACATGTAAGTACAATGAAGGTAAAATCTAACAGAGTTCTCCTGTCATTTTACCAGGTTCCCTACCAGTGTTTTTGCTAAGGGTGGTATGAAGATATCTACTTGAGTTCTCTTGTCATTTTTCTGAGGTTCCCTACCAATATCATGATACAAATGTATGGGAAACTGTGCCAGTTTTATCAAAATTTCCACCTTCCTGTTACCAGGGTTCCAAACTCATAGCAAAATCCCTGTTAGCTAATACAGATATTGTACATGCAAGTGATACCAAATAAACCTCTCATTGTTCTGTCTATCTCTATCCTGCTATAGTAATACAATGAAGCTAGACTCTATAAGGTTATCAATGTCAGTACTCTAGTTAGGAAAATTCTCAATAAATCATACGCAATTTTTACTTGTTTTTCTGAGGCTGAAATCTATACTGCAACACACTTTGAGATTGATACATTATATCCAGCTCAGATGAAGCCATCTCTATCATGTCATGATCACATGTGAAAATCACACAAAATATAAAATATAAGTACTACACATAACAGATACAGGTTTTCAATGGATACTTCAATCATTCTATGTAGAACAAGACGGATGCCAACATTTTGAAAAATTCTTACTTCCCATGAAATTGACACATTCATGTAACCCATATGGATAATTACAGCCTGTCTATACACATTGGCACAGACTAGTTAAAACTAAAAATATGTTAACAATGTTTGACTTATACCGTGCAAAATGCTCCTGACCATCTTCCCACACATACATGTATGCATGGACATTGCTGTTAACCTCTGCTCTGCCTTTCACCTCTCAGATTGTTAATTCAAATTCTTGAAAACCTTCCCCCTCATAAAATACGAACTGACACAAACCCCCCTCCTGACATATTCTACAATATTTGACCACTAATTATATATTTCTACCTGTATCATCAAAACTTAGTTTGAAACACAACATTCAGGAAATACAACAGCTTGGAAATTATTTTTTCAAAAATTTATACTTGTGACTACATTTTCACTAATGAATGATCACTAAACCATTTGAAATGTCCATGCGAAAAGGATACACTCTCACAGAAAGATTTAGAGAGTTGAAATTTTTTGAAGACCTTGCCCACAAAGTGGTAATATTATAGAGCAATCATAGCAGATGCTGAAGGCTACTTTAAATGCTATATCATAGTTACTGATTTGAATAAGCTTCACAGTTATATCAATATTTCATCAGCTATCTGTCACAGTTCATTCTTGAAATATTGGCCTTTTTTATCTAACCATCGTTTCTTCTCTATCATTCCTATCCAAACCTAAAACATTCTTGATGAGCCATTATGAATTACTATGTTATATTTCCAATATTGATTATTCCATGGATATTTTCACTGCTAATTTTAATCAAATAATACCGAGTGATATGAAAAATATATATCACTTTGAGTGCAATTAAAATGATCTTTTTTTCCTTCTTAAAATTTAAATGAATATATTGTACTCCTCTAGTCACCACCCCAGACAGTGCATATAGGCAGGTTGCTAGGAAACCAAGAGTCAGGTCTATGGATAGATTAGCCTTGGATGTCCAAAGGGCATCTTTTAGATAATCCTAAGTCATGTATCAAGAACGTCATGATTTCAACAAATTTAAGGGACACTTTCTCACCATACATTGTACACTAACTAGTGCATGTTGTAACGTATGCCTGGAATTTAAACAACTACTTGTTTTTTATGTAGCATAGCAAAGTCAACCTCAGCTATCTCTGTCTTCTTCCTCCTTACGTTCACAAATATCTAAGACTTTCGATACATCACCCATGTCCTTTGTAATTGTAACGTACCCCCCCCCCCCTCTGCTTCTTCTCATTGTCTCGAGTGTGAACTTAAAACCATTGAAACTTCTTAAAACGTTAGACTATCTATTACTACAACCTACCCACCACCAACAAAGGTTTCGATTAGCAATACGAGGAACGTGCAACCTATTTTAACAATTGGAAGGAAATAGGAGGCACGCGGTGAGCTATTTTTGTCATGTGTCAACCCCTCCCGTGGCCTTCGTACAAACCCTTGAAATGCAAACTTCATGCTTCAGTCGTTCAGCGAGGATTCTTTTCTTTCCGCTTCTCCTTTCGCCTAGCGAGGATACCTCGCCGAATGATCCTCACAATGCACGCCCTTTTCAAAGCTACACTGCTCTTCCTGATCATTCGGCTTGAGTTGACATAAATTGGGCTTATCTGCCAGGTTCTCATTTGGCACTCATAAAACACTACAATGGAATTCATCAACCATCAAACAGCCAACTCCATGAAAGCCTTTCTGTGTGGAACAAGCCAGTTGAAATATTCGAGGCACCCTTATTTT